>NW_020526594.1:0-45643 GCF_003368295.1 Carassius auratus | reverse complement strand
TTAATTAAATTTAAACAGATTTAAATGTCTACATTTTTATTTTTTAATCGATAAACTGATAACTGACCCTTTGTCGGGAGTTTGATTGACAGGCGACCAATCATAACCCCCAGATTTGCCATTTTGACAAACAACCAGACAAGAGAGCAGATTAACGTCTGTAGACTTGAAAAATGATGTGCATTGACATCTTCCTGTGGTTGAAACAATATACCTTCTGATCTTCATTCATGTCTATTTCTTGCGCTGTAACTAGTAAAGATCGAGCGATGATCAGTTCAAGTGCTGCTTGAACTGAGGCGCTACAATGATCTGTCATGACATTAAAGGTGTATTTATTGGTAAAAAAATTTATTTATTCTTTAAAATTGAATATTTTGTAATAAATTGACTTTTTTAAATTCCAAAAGTAACTTGCTCTGTTTTGCCTTTTGCCACATTGCCAGTTTCCTCTGTGCTCTGAGATGCATTTTTCACTATGTGAGAATATGACGTGTGGTGTGAGAGCGCCATGGCATGTTGGACGTAGCAAAAGTAACGAAGGGGGTAGAATCTTTGCAAAGGGTCAATTGATTCCTTAATTCCAGATTTTTTGATTGGGTACAGTCCAATCTGATACCTGCACAACACCCAAGGATCCTCACTGTCCCAAAAAACAAATTGCAGGTGAAATTTGGCCTTGTCGGATGACTCATCTCCAGACCAGTTTACTAACACTGGCGTCATTAAGTACCTCTCTGCCCCCTATAGTGCTCCTTCTTCTCTATGTGAGCTCAGCAAATGGGTCTGATTTTCCCCTTTTATATCAATTTACCTGCTGACTGATGAATCATTCTGCTTGAATGTCTTCCAGGTTGAGCCATGCTTAAAGATACAGTATCATCCGACTGATGTTCACGATCTTCTTGGATGGGTGATGTGGTTTATGTGCAACCCCCATTAAGTAAATTCTTTCAGGACCACTATCAGACACTTCTCAGTTTGCATACAGTTGGATTAGGAGTATGATGCTGTTTCAGGGTAAAAAACCCTCCACTCATCCATGCAGCCTGTTATGAATGAGCAGGGAAGATCAGCAACAAGGCCACTAGGGTAAAACAGGACAAAACGAAAGCAGATACAGTATCATTGATGTTTCTTAATTTTTGGTGTAACAACATTATTAATGATAAATGGAGTCAGATCAACAAGGAATATTAGAAAGCAAGTCCTTACTGTTATGAAAGGAGGTATGGATTGGATTGGCAGTATGGTTATGTTCTGGATAAAAACTCCCCACTCATTCATTAAGCCTGTCATGAATGAGCAGGAAGAGCAGCAAGCAAACCGTAAACTGATCATATCCCAACCACAAAACTGATGGCAAATCTAAAAGGAGAAAGCATGTCCTTCTGAAATAGCAGATGCTGGGTCAGCATGCCTCTTACAGGAGGAGAGTTGTAACAAAGGGGTGGTTTTCTTTAATAAGTGCCTGAGAAGAGCAGCATGCTCATTTATTGCAGTAACTGAAAAGATTAAGTAACAAGCATATGGTCAGTACCCAAAGTTTTAGCAACAAGCATGCTGTCCTTACTCAGATGATGCTTGTTAGCATTTGAATAACAACCTTTAGTAGCGAAATCAAGCATGTTACCAATACACTAGATATCTTTAAGCAACAAGCCATGTTGCCGACTTAAGCACAGCCACAGCGTGTTGGCAATAATAGTTGGATGAGCTTAAAGAAATGGCATTTCCACTACTAAATGAGCCTTTAGCAGTAAGCATGTTGCATAAATCAGATTGCCTTAAACAAAAACCTTTAAAATCAAGCCTCTGCTGTGGTAAGTTAAACTTGTTTCCAGTGTATCGAAATACAACCAATAAGTCTAAAGCATTAAACATGTTACTGAACAACTAGCCTTAAAAATGAGCAATATTTGCCAATACCCTGATAGCTTTAAGTAATGAGTATAAAATAGCTTAGCTTAGTGAAGACATTCAGAGATGAATAAAGGGTGAAATATATCCAGCTGTGATGTGGATGTTTGATATCTTGAAATCTTTCTCCTTCCAGCGGGGAAGACAAATCTTGTGGAAACTATTGTTAATGCAGTCACATTAGCACAACTTGTATATATATATATATATATAATAAGCAGAATAAATTATATACAGCACATTTAGCAGTTTGTTAATGTTCCATTACTGTCTTTTTAAAAAGAAATTAAAAAGGTAACCATGAGAAAGTTAATAAATTATAGATATAAAGTCAGATTTTGGCAAAGAAAACTATTTCAGCTTTGCAAAATAGGTGGATGGCTGGTTTAGCTGGTGAAAATATCTGTGCTGGGCAATGAGAGGGAACAGCTGTGTTTTGTTGTGGGTTCTACACTGATACACACACACACACACACACACACACCATCAGGGCTCCAGAGCAGGCAAAATGCTGGTATGAGAGAAAATGGACAGATGTGACCCTCTCTGACTCTGGGATTCGAGCACTCACGTGTTTGTTTCCATGTCCTCATCTGTTTATTTTGCCTCTGTTTCCCAAAATCACACTGACAATCCAATACCTCCTGTTGTTTCCATTCTTTCTTTTTAATATACCGTACGAACCATACATGCTTGTTCCTCTCTGTCCCAATCCAAATAGCCTTAGATAAGCTTTTAAGAGCATTTCAGGGATAGAATATAAAACGAGGATGATGATCCCCTTGAAGAGAAAAGAGGAGCTTCTATAACATGTCATTTAGTCTCAGGGGTTGCATTACTTATGTCAGCTATAATAGTCTTTAAGGAGATTCCTTAGGTAGGTTGTGAATTAGGAGCTATTGTTAACTTCTTGTATATTTAACAGTTGCATTGAAATTGCTGTTTTGTTTTGTTTTGTTTTTGTTTTGTTTTTTATCAACAAACATATTTCAACACTGATGATAATAAAAATAAATGCTTCTTGAGCAGCAAATCAGCATATTAGAATGATTTCTAAAGGATCATGTGACACTGAAGACTGGCGTAATGTTGCTTAAAATTCAGCTCCACATCACATGAATAAATTACATTTTAAAATATATTCAAATAGAATACAGTTATTTTGAGTTTAAATTAATGCAGCTTTGATGAGCATTAGAGACAAAACATTTTTAAAATCTTACTGACTCCAAACCTTTGAACTATATTTACTAAAAAAAATAAAAAGGTCTTATATGATATTCTTAAAATAATCCGCTTGGCCCATTGGTCTATCACTATTCTGAATCAAAACAGAAAGTAGTAGCCTATCGTTTCTGCAGTGTTGAAACCCTGAAAAAGTAGGAATGTAAAAATTCTGGTCAAAAGACACAAGCAGAATGAATTGTACTGTACATAAAAACCATTGTTATGTAAATTGCCAATTGCAAACATGAGAGAAAGAGTGAAAAAGACAGAGGAAGTGAGATACATGAAGTAAAAGAGTGATAAAGCAGGGTTAAGTGAAAACAAAAAGAAGCAATTCTAGATAATGTAAAGAAATGGAGTACAGTAGATTAGGAAATGAGAGAGAAATGGAGAAAGGGAAGCAAACCGGAAACCAGAGATACGCATGTGCATACAATAAGAAACAGATTGCATGTGCATGTGCCAAAAATAATCAACATTTTCTGTAAACCCTTCGAGCTCTACCGAACATCACGGCTGCTGTGCGTCGACCTCTTGATTCACACTCCAGGTTTCATTAAAGCACCATGTCACACTGCGGCATCCTGATCCATGTGCTAACTCACGCCACAGCTGTGTTTGAGCGGATCAGGATACCGTGACTTCATTCAACATGGCGGTAAATCCACAGAGGCATAAACACTGCGGTATATAGCACACAGACCTGCTCAGGGCAGGATTTTGAAAGAGATAGCAAACCCCGGAATCACAGCATGTGCCAGGAGCACAACCCGAGGTCGGGAATAAACACGTGCTCATTCCTGACAATCGGAACATCAAAAACAAAAGACAATGGAAGAGGGTGGGGGAAGCTTACGGCTAACTCAGTGTGGAAATAATATGCAATAATGTATTCAACATGCAAAATATATAGATGAATACGTAATTAGCACCTTGTTATTTATATATTGCTTTGCAATAAAGAAACAGCATGAGATGTCAGAGAGGAAGACGGGGAGAGACAGGGCTCATTTTCCAGAATGCATCAGTACAGCATGAGAGAGGGGAAATGGGGTGTATAATGTGGATGCTTCCGGGGATGCCGTAAATAAGTGCTTAGTAAAGCCTCTGGCCTGTTTTAGCCTGTGGTTCTGGTTTACTACTTTAAAATGTACATTTTACTGCATTATTTAGTCATAATTAGGTCATATTTAAGATTTAGTGTTTAAATCCACACTTAACCCTAAACTTTTGCATGTCTCCCCAAACCATTAGCATTTAGATATGAATGATACCCCATGGCACTTTGAGGAGAGATGTGCTATTCATATTCTAAAGCCATTTGTCTTACCTTTTCTGCAGGGTGGATAATAAAACCTGCATAAATGTATAACCTAGGATAATTAGAAAAACATGCATCTACTGTACCTACATTTAGTCCAAAAATGTACATATACATGCAATTGGCTGAATTTTCCAGCTGAAATGGACACTAGTGGCTGTAAAAAATCAACAATGTTTATCCTTTTAACTAGTTATGATTACAGGGAGATTATTGATTAATAAAGACTTATTTTTGTGCAGGTCCTTGAATGATACTATGTCATCACCTCAAAACTGTTACCATAGTGGATGATTTGTAAACAAGCACATTTCTACAGTGGCATCACATGACTAGCTCAATATGGTAGGCTTTTCTAATGTGGGAAACTTGCTTGTTAGTCCGGCTGTTACAGCATTGCACTTGCGATGTAAAACTCGAGTACGAGTCCTGTAAAACATGTACACCATACTTGGCTAAACGTCATGTCACTTCACTTCACAAACTTTCAGAGCATCTCACTGAACAGTTATTTTCCTACCTACCACTAGTAGTAGTAGTAGTACGTGCAACATGCAAGAATCAACATATTATCATTTTGCAGAAATGTCGCCAGTTGCACGTTTTTACAATGTGGAAATCCCCTAGATTTACATTGACTTCAGTGGGCTCTTTTAAATACCATGACATGCTAGAAACCACATAGCAACATACTAAAAACCACGTAGAACACCTTATGAACCACATAGCAACAGATTGGCAATCACAAAACACCTTAGGATCATGATGGGGAGTTTTGGACTATGTTTTTAGCCCTAGCTGTTTTTGGCAATGGATTTGTTTTCTCTCAGTACAAGCGTCAAGCAAAATGTTAATGGAGTCCCTGTCTTAACTAATCCAGTGGTAGATCACAGAAAACAATAGTAATGAATCACCTGTGATTACTGTCAGCCACATTCGTTTGTTTTACTCTTCCTGAGAGCTACATCTGTATTTCAATTAGGTAAGATCAGAAAACGTCTACTCTGCTCTCTACCAGTTTAGACTTGGGCGTCTGCCAGCTGAAGAGGAAGACAAACTGGCTTTAAGAGTTTAATGACCGCAGGGCACCAAAACAAAGAACAAGCTCTTCCTTCTCCATTGCACATAGCTTCCAAACCCCTGATGTTGCATTTTTAACCTTGGAAACATCTGCTAACCCTATCTTTTTTCTCAAGCAACAAGGAGAAAGGGTTGTCTGAGTTGGGTTAACTTTCTTAACATAAAATGTAATTTACTGTACAATTTGTTAGGTATAATAGTAAGTGGGAAGCGGAAACATGACTTTAAAAATGACTTTAAAGGACAGTTTTCTTGTGAAAACTGTCAGTTAGGGAGGGCTTGCAAACCCCATTTGTCATGTGAAGATTAATGCTTTGTATTTTAGCGTAGGGTGTCTGAGACAGGGGTGGGAGAGAAGTGCTCTATCATGAATGCTGAGGCAGTTCATATTTTTTCTCAACTGCTCTCGCAGCATTGAAGGGGTCAGTTGCTCTATCTGCTCTCGCTCCCCAATGCGGCTCTTGAAGCAGATATGCTTACCTTAACCCCTAAATAAGTCTCTCCACCTCTAAAGAGTGTGTGTCAAAGATCTTTGAGAGGGGTGCGTGCTGCAGAACAACACCTGAGCTCAAAGCACCTTGGGTCGATTGTGTAATGGCATCTCTTCTTGTTCATACTGGAAGCTAACAAATCCTAAGCGTGTTACTAAAGGCCATCTGTGTCATAGTTCGTTCACTCACACACTCATACACACACTGTCCCCTCACCTCCTCCCACTGGTGGATGTATCTGATGAGGCGTGAAAGCCTGAGAAGACGGAGCAAGCTGAGGATTTTGGTGAAGCGGACGATACGCAGCGCTCGGGCCGTCTTGTAGACCTCCGAATCAAAGCCTTTCTCTACTATTAGAAAGATATAATCCACCGGGATGGAGGACAGGAAGTCTACCACGAACCAACTCTTCAGGTAGTTCATCTTAATGACCTTTGGGTCCAGGATTATCTCCGAGCTCTCCTCGTTCACAATTCCAGTTCTGAAGTTCATGACCAGGTCCACCAGGAAGATGGTGTCCGAGGCCACGTTGAAGATGAGCCAGCTGGTGGTAGTTTGCTCGGAAAAGAAGGTAATTCCCACAGGAATGATAATTAGATTCCCCATCATCATGATGAGCATTATCAAGTCCCAGTAGAACCTGCAGAGGAGGGAGAAAATGACGTGTTAAAGTAGGACCACTTGAAGACAAAACCGTTTTTAAATCTGCAGTAGGTAACTTTTGTAAAAATATATTTTTTACATATTTGTTAAACCTGTCATTATGTCCTGACAGTAGAATATGAGACAGATAATCTGTGAAAAAATCAAGCTCCTCTGGCTCCTCCCAGTGGTCCTATTGCCATTTGCAGAAATGCATCCGCTCCCGGTAAGAAACAACCAATCAGAGCTGCGGTCCGTAACTTTGTTTGTGTTCAAAATGTAGAAAAATGAATATAATAAGTGAGTACACCATGAATCCATTTTCCAAATGGATTCATGGTTTTTAGCTTGTCCTGAATCACTAGGGTGCACCTATAATAAGTGTTTATATTCGGACTATTTTAGATTGCTTCGGGGGTAGCGCTGCGGAGTAACCCAGTACCTTTGTGATTCTTCATAGACATAAACAGAGAGAAGTACACTGTAAAAAATAAGTGTAATTTTAACTGTAAAATTTTGTAAAAACGCTACGGAAAAAAACTGATAATAGGTTAACAGTAAGTTCCCGTACTATATACAGGGAAAAACTGTAAAAGATCTAACAAAGCATTTAATGTAAATTTACAGTAAAATTCTGTTAATTATACAGCTTTTAGAAGTAAAAAAAGAACAAATCAATGTATAATTTACAGTCTAAAACTGTAAACTGATATTCCCAGAATTCCCTGCGTGACACTACACGTTTGAAAGTATTTTATTGAAATAATCATGTTTTTAAATAGTTCTTGTTATCAGTTATGTACATTTGAGCTTTATGTTACATCTTCTGTTGCTTAATGAAAGTTTTTTCCATTATTTAAGTATCACGTGTGTTACCATGATGGTGTTTTGTGTTTCCATAAATGTGCACCTTCTATATGTTAATATATACTTCTGCTTGTGGTGAAGCTACTTGTGATGAGCTTTGATACTTCATGTGGCTTTCTCTTATACAGTACCATCTTTATTATTATGGTGGTTGTCAGTATTTTCAAGGTACAAAACAGATTTAATTTTGTGTGTTGTTGAATTTACTGGTTTATATTCACATTTTCTTGTTTGTAAATTACAGCTTTATATTGTAAAATTAACAGTTTTTGACGTAAATGTGTTTACAGTTTTCTGTATTTTTACAAAATTCTTCTGGCAACCACAGCTGCCAAAAAGTTTTTGTAAAAACAACAAGAAATTTTTTACAGTGTAGATCCGGCTACGATGTTCTTCCGCAAGACACAAGCAGTTCTGTTTATTAACCGCTAGAGCGTCAAAAGTTACCTACTTTTAACAGCATTGAGAAAAATTAGATTTGAAAAAAATGGTTCCCTTTCAGTTTGTGAGTGCAGATTTGTATTGATTTGGCCACATTGCACAGGAAGTTGAGTTGAAATATGAATTAGAATGACAGGTAGTAGAGTTTACTGAACATCAATTTAACACAGTAAAATGAATTTTGGGAAATGAAGTGTTTCTGTAATCTGATCCACAAAACATTATTTATTAAATCAGCATCTCATTCTGAAGACCAGCATCCATAACACAACATTTGCAGGTCATTTCACCAGATATAAGTGTATTTTCCGGTCAAAATTATGACTCATGATTTCCATGACCTGTTCTATCAAAGATTTACACATTAATTGACTTTACAACTATTTCAAAAGCACTTTCGCATTCTCTCCTATCCCGATTCTGTTCCCAATAGCAGAAAAATACTAGCCCTGTTCAGTATGAAGATGATGTAGCAGGACTGGCAAGATTAAATTCCTGCTCTTTTCTGCTGGAATGCCCTCACTGCGATGGCCCTCGGATATATGTGATGTTTCTCTGGGTCCTGTCTAACAGACTTCCTTCAGCGATCAGTACAGCTCGCGCCTGCAGTCTGCACACGATGCACTACAGCTCATTTCCCTGTCGCTTTTGATATCACCGCCAACACTTCCTGCTGGATTGCCACCCTGTGACAGCGCAGTACAGCTCGCGCTTTGCTCTCTGGATGAGGAGGCAAAAAGCCACAGGACCAAAAAGGCAAGAGGGAGATTGTAACATGAGAGGGTTTCCCTTTTCTTACAGTATGTGAGAGTTGTATGTGTTTACAACCGTCTGTTTGCGACATTCTGCTTTGCTTGTACAATCTGCAGATAGCTAATTAAAGGTACACGCTGTAATTGCTGAGCCAGCAGCATTTGAACCCTCAGGAATTAGCTTGTGTTTTGAAAATATGTGAATGGAAACCCCATAGGGGTGAATAGCTAGCTGAAACCAGCATCCACAAGCTGCATTACAGGAATAAATAAATGTAATATAAATACACATATACATATATTTAAAATGGTTCTCTTAAATTGTGCCTTAGTGCGCTTAAGAGACTTCTTTCAGAAACATTTACAAATCTTTCCAATCACAAACTTTTGAACGGTAGAGTGATCTAAATTATAAAAATATCAGCATTATCAGTTATGATCATTTATCACTTGACTGATACCAACGTTTTGCTTGTCAGCCTACAGTAAAGCACCAGACCACACTCTTATTACTTATGTTATATAAACATTATGTAAAACTTTCTATTTACAGCTCACAAAATTATTATAAAATGTGATTTGTGGTACTCTGCAGTCTCAGTATGTCCTTCGTTCTCTCTCTTCACCAGAGAACTAAACTCGAGAGAGGTTTTCAGTTGCTTGGCAGAAGATGCAGCGCACAGCTCATACAGTGAGAAGAAACACATTATGATTTCGAACCTTTAGTGTTACATAACAAGACACCCAGTGTTAAATAGACATGCAAAAAAAAAAAAAAAAGAGCAGGACCAAAGGACAAAACGACAGTATTTGAACTTTCTGCGTATTTAATTAATTCCAAATACGAGTAATTATTTTTATAAAAAATTGTATACGTATATAATCCTCAAAATATCCCTGTTTGTTATTGTAATTATTCCTTTTTTTATTATTAGTCATTCAATCTGCTTCTCAATGTCTATTTAGCACAGGTTACAGACTTGCATTGTCATTCGCAAGCATGTTTGACAACAAGCCAAACCAAACACAAGTCAAGTAATTAGTGAACACTATATTGGTGGTATTACTCATGCCACCTAATGTGAAGAAATCTTCCTCAGCACAAAAGGGAAAAAAAGCCCATTTTTATGTCTGCCTTGAGCAGACATGAGTCAGCTCTCTGATAGGAGTCCAGCAGACAACAGAAGAGATTTTTTTTTTTTGCAACACTGAAATGTTCCGAGGTCAGCGTATTGTATATACACATGCACACATACTGTATTTGCATTAATGTAGCTCCTGTGTCTTGTAAAATCCAAAGGCAGAAGTATTTTGACAGGCGCCGGGCTATCCTAGAGAACCATACAAGATGTCCTGGCCGCTGATAACGGCATACATCCATGAACTAAAATAGATGCTTTCAAGAATCCTATCTCATGCTAAAAACCCCTGGCTGGGGCCTCCGATGAGGCCGATGCACTTGGCTGTAATGGATCTGAGCGAATGAGAAAAGCGCTCGGCCTTGCTTTATATATATCTACCGATCCAGTATTTAATAATTGTCTGTGCTTCGGTCCAAAAAGTCATCTTTGGTTAATAATATCCACCTTGGTTATTTTTACTTTTGGGAGCAGTAAAAAGATGAAAGAATTCATTATTTGTTATTGCTTCTACTGTTGGTTGCAGTATAGCTGGGACTGTGCATGAATTGCACGTGAAGGTATATTGAGTACCCGTACTGAGAGAGGTTTGACAGGCCGTTTTGCTTTTGTAACTGTAGCCTTGACAACCGAAAGACAGGCAGGCTGTATTGTCAGAGGTGGGATGGTTGCCATGTGACCATCTGTCCTGCTGGTGAACACTAAAGACAAGCATAGAGGACATGACCCAGACACAATGCTTCTATATGCTCAGATGTGCTTTTCTGTCTCTCTGCCGCAGCTGCATCCTCACCTCAGTGTGGATTGGGGATCTTTAAAGGAATAATATGCACAAAAATGAAAATTCTGTCATGTATTATCCTCCTGTCATTTCATCATGATGCCAAGCTCTAAAATAAAACAATAATGTGTTCTGAAGTCATTCGATATATATATATATATATATATATATATATACACCTGTATGGGTTTCTGAAGAATGTTGGTTATGAGTACAAATCACGTTCACCAGATAGATCGATCGATCACATATGTATTTATAAAGAGACACAGATTTCTCTTAACTGTGGCCTGTTTGCAGAGCTCTCCAGTCATACTGCATTCATAAATTGGGCGCTCTTCAGCATTGTATGCGAGAAAAAAAATACAGACTAAGGCTATTTAAAGAGTACCAAGGGGCATCAGTTTGGAGGAAGTGAGACATGCACTTGCAAAGACCTTCATTAGACTTTGGGACACGTCTTTGAGACAAGCCTCCAAAAAGCAACAGCAAAAACCATCAATAATGCAAGACAAACTTGCATGCCCCTAAAAATAGAGGTTAATCTGGGTTTAGAAATCAGAGGCTGTTTGATAAGGAGAAGGAATCTGCTAACATAAAAATCCTGCTTTTCCATAACCTTTGTGATTAAATTATAAGCCAGAGATTTGACCCGAGCTTATTCATTACCTGATAAATCCTGCCACTAAAAAAAAAATTAAAACATGCACAAAGTCACCCAAAATGGTGAAGGAACTCTGGGAAGGCGACGTCAGTCACGTCTGAAGATTCTCAATAGATTTTCCTTTCCCCAGTGAAGAATTGTGACTACAGCAATAGGCTGGACAAACAGGGAAAGCAAGAGACAGATGACATGCAATATGGAGGACCGATAAAAGAAGCATACGACTGAGTCACGCATGATAAAAGTCAATGACAAAAGATCTCAGGCCACATCAAGTCAAGCATGAGCCCTTTCTAAAAAACAATGAATAATGAATCTTACTAACCTCCTATTAATCTTTAAAGGACCACATTGGGATATTGAGTTACCTAATGCTTCAGAACCAAAACAGCGTAATGTGAATGCTGTTGTCACTCATGTGGTGTTTCTGGTTCCAGCTTTTTCAGTTCACGGCTGGGACGTTATTGGAAGAAAATAAGTCAGTTTCACAAAATTAACTATGGAAAAAGCTTGGAAACAAAATAGCAGTTCCCTGTGTGGGTGAGAAAGGAAAGCCATTGTAAATGAGCAGACGAATCCGAAGCATGCCAAGTGTAGCCAGAATCACACGGTTCAGGCTTTTCGTCCATTAGAAGCAATAACCACTGTCATCCTCCCATTGACTCTATTTTACTCTCTGTCCACCATCTCCCTCTTTGTATCTTCTATTTTCTCTTTCTCACCTGTTTTCTCCTTTTCTGGCTCTCCCTTTGATGTAAAGCCTATTTGGCAAGTGCGATCAAAGGCTCAATATTGTGTGCAGAATTGAATCATGGCCATCTTAGAATGCTATGAAGTAGCTAGCAGCGAATTAATTTAATAAAATAAAGAATGTTATTTCAGCATTGTTTATTTACTATAGTATTATTTATATGCTGTTGCATGACATTTTTAGAATTAGTTTTATTTTAATATTTTCAGTAAAATTTGCATGTAAATTATAGTTTAAGTAGTGATGTGCTTCGTCATTTTAATTCGTTTTTGTTTAAATTATTACTGTTTTGCTTGATTTTGATTTCTATTTTAGTTTAATTTCAGTGCTTCAACCTATTTGTTTGTGTTAGTTTCCAAGGCGAAATTTCTCATTTTCATTTAAGCTTTCATTTATGTTTTAAAGCAAATTTTTGTTAAAATTGTATTCGTTTTGTTACGAGCTTTTGTGATTTTTATTAGTTTTTGTTTAAATTGTTTGTTTTGCTTTATTTTTATCTCTTTTATGGTAATTTTAGAACTTCAGCTTTTACTTTTTTTTCTGTTTCCAAGGCGACATTTCTTATTTTTGTGACAATTTTTAAATTTGTTAAAAAGTTTGTCATTTGGTTATGTACTTTTTAATGTTTATCATTTTTTAGATAAATTATTTATGTTTAGTTTTAGTTTTATTTCATTTCTTTTATTCCAGTTAGTGGCCAAGGGAACATTTCTAATTTTCATTTAAGTTTACTCCCTTAATATGTTTTATATTGTACAATATGCATATGATTGCTAAGCAGCAGCGTCATTTGTGCATTATGGCAGAAAGGTCAATCACATTACATCACAGGGTTCAGAGCAATGTTAATCTCGTTCAGTGTTTGTTGGACATCTAATCCAATATCACCTTCTCTCATCCCTGCTGATGTTGGAGGGCTTTACACAAACAGCTCCGATATGTTTCAGGGGTGGCGCAGCCTAGTGGTTAAAGACCTGAAAGGTTGTAGGATTAAATTTGTGAACTATGTGATTACTTAGCGTACACAATCTGTGTACTGTGAGCATCACATAAAACATCAGCTAAATTAGGTTGGCTAAATGTCAAATAGTAGTTGCAGTAGAAATGGACTTCCAGCAGACATAATGGGTCATTCATATTGTATAGTATTGGCTGACCTCTTTAACTTTAAATAATAATGTGTTTTTTTTACTTTAGAAATTAGCTTTGGACTTGCTCAGGCAATAAATTATTATTAATTATGACTTGACTGATTGCACGAACCCAGTTTCACTAGTGAACAGATGTTGCCATTTTCTAAGTCTCTTTCAAGCGTGTGAAATTGCGAATTTATTAAGAAATATAAAGTTTTTATTATTATTATTATTTACATGGTGTTGACTTTATTTAGTATTAAGTTTAAACATATCTTTAGATAAATTTAGATAAAGAAAAAAAGAAACAACTGGAACATTTCCTAATTATGATGATTATTATGTGGTCACTTTAATAGTTATAATAATATTTTAAGTAAATATATTGACATGTAAAAGGTGTGGGTATATATATATATATATATATATATATATATATATATATATATATATATATATATATATATACTAACTTGAAAATGCACTGCATATTAGATTAGGTATATTATTAGGACCCTGCTTTGGTAGTTAGGTGGTGCCTTGGGAGTGAAACATCTGAGTTGCTTTGTTCTTACTTGTTACACATAATATACCAAAGCAAACTACATCAAGTACAAGGGATAAATAAAACAGTGAAACATGTGGGAGTCCAGCTAATGACCCTGTATGGGATAGAGTTCTCCACATTCATGAACAGCGTGAAGCTGCTTTCAGCACCATGGAGAGCGTTATGGGCTGAAACTAATGATCAGACTTGATACTGTTTCTACACTAACCTATTTGAGCTATTGATTTGTTTTGTTACTTTCTTATTAAAAAGTTTGCTATTGTTAAGTTTACAGAAAATAACTCAGGTTGTTCAATTGAAATTATGACTTAAAGTTCACCAAAATTAGCCTCTCCAACAACTATAACAATTAAAAATTTGAAAGAAACGTTGTGGTTTGTGCGCAAAAAAAGAATTAATGGAAAGTCCAATTTACCATCAATAAAGCAGTGGATATTTTTTTAAATTAAAAACATTATTTAAATATACAGTAAATAGTATATATATATATATATATATATATATATATATATATATATATATATATATATATATATATATATATATATATAATGTTTATCATGTATGTTGAGGTAACCCACTGCTAACCTTTTTGTTTTTTGTTTTGTTTTTTCTGTTAAACCTGACATTTTTGCAGTATATTCATTTATCCATCCATCCACCTATCTATCTTTCTATCTATCTATCTACCTACCTATCTACCTGTTTTCTGTCTACATTGGTGCAATGGAGTATGAAACTAGCTTGAGACTTCAAGCCTCCAAGTGGCCAAACAAACTCCAAATGATGAACAAAAGTATGAAATTATGCTGTTGCTTATGGGATAATGCCTTTCCTAACAAGCTATTTAAAGATAACCTAGTGTTACATTGTCAATTATTTGTCCGTAGTAGTCTAATTTGAAGAGGATCTGCTAATCAAGTCGTGCATGAAACGTTCTCGTGGGGGGCATTGGGTTTGAAAATCCCCTCCATTCACCTGACTAACGCGATTAGCGTTAAACTGCTTTAGATCAACTGCCCCAGCGCTAAAATTGGCATGGGCTATTACCTGGTGAGAGCCACACGGGATCATAAAGAGCCACAAGATAATACTATAGAATAATCCGCGTTTGTGCCTCCAAACAAGACGTGATCTTGCAGCCACCCTCGTTTCTTTTCATCTCACGACAGACACTAACAGCTATGTGTTTACAATGCCAGAGAGTGATGCATCATTCCCTGCGCGCACCAGCACACACGTCTTACACAATAGCAGAATGAATGCCCAATGATGGCAGGTCGGAGACAACCCATGATGACTGCTGTCCCGTTTATTCACCGATATGACATTCACCCCTACTCGTGCCAAGGGCATTGCGTGCGTTCAGGTTCTGGTTCTCCGAAACGCCACGCTTAATGTCTGCAAACGCGGCGCGCAGAGCACGAATCCCATTTTACTGTGACCTGAGTGTGCGTGGGAAGGTGACTTTCCACACTCCTTACCTAAAATCACTATAGGGGTGAATGATCCAATATCCAGCCGTCTGCACTCTCTCCTG
Organism: Carassius auratus; assembly: GCF_003368295.1. NCBI lineage: Eukaryota > Metazoa > Chordata > Actinopteri > Cypriniformes > Cyprinidae > Carassius > Carassius auratus. The sequence goes on along the minus strand of NW_020526594.1, from coordinate 30,326 downwards.
CTCTTTCTCCACGGCTTTCTGACTCCCGAACATCCGCAAGGAGAACTTATTCACCCCGGGCTGCATCATGGCTCCAAATTGCCGCTGCATAAACCCGGATTGCCTGGACGCGGCGTCCATATCGTCAAACCCGACCATGGCTTCTTCCCGGTCCCCCTTTGCACTCACTGAGTTGCCGTGTTCTTTCATGTTCTGGCTCCCCATGCTGTTCTTCAAGAGCGAGTCTTGCCTCTGGAACACATTATTCCCATCCGCTTTCTCCTCTTTGTTGCTCGAGAACGAATTGGATTTGTCTTCCATGGCGGTTTCAGAACGTGCTGTCTCCGGGTGCGGAGGACAGGCTACGCTTAAAAGTCGAAAGGAGCAGCTGGCGGCTCTTCTGTTTCATTGGACGTCCCTCAAACCACCGCTGCCTCCAGTCCGAGTGCTGCTGCACAACTGAAAGGCAGAGCAGTGGCGAACCGGACAGGATCAGCTTTCTTGGGCTGCTGCCATCTACTGTCGGGATTGAGCGCGGCCCGCGTCCCGTGGCTCTCCAAGCGTGTCGCGGACGCGGACGCACCGCCATAATGCGCTGCTCCGATATGCTTCCAGACTGAAAGAGTGCCAAAGGAATACGATTTGAACATGATGTTGTAGACGCAAATCAGGGTTATGTAAAGCATTTGGGAAGGGCATGTTTTATTATGAGGTGAACTGAAATGGCAATTATGGAAGACTAACATCCCTGTGGTCTATAAAATACCATGTGTAGTAAGGCTTTGTGGAATGACAAAATCGAGCATAATTATATATATGTTTATATATATATATATATATATATATATATATATATATATATATATATATATATATATATATATATATATATATAGGCCTATATATATATATATATATATATATATATATATATATATACACGCACACGCACGCACACACACACACACACATACAGTACAGACCAAAAGTTTGGACACACCTTCTCATTCAAAGAGTTTTCTTTATTTTGATGACTATGAAAATTGTAGAGTCACACTGAAGGCATCAAGGGCTATTTGACCAAGAAGGAGAGTGATGGGGAGCTGCGCCAGATGACCTGGCCTCCACAGTCCCCGGACCTGAACCCAATCGAGATGGTTTAGGGGTGAGCTGAACTGCAGACAGAAGGCAGAAGGGCCAACAAGTGCTAAGCATCTCTCGGGGAACTCCTTCAAGACTGTTGAAGACCATTTCAGGTGATGACCTCTTGAAGCTCATCACGAGAATGCCAAGAGTGTGCAAAGCAGTAATCAAAGCAAAAGGTGGCTACTTTGAACAACCTACAATATGACATATTTTCAGTTGTTTCACACTTTTTTGTTATGTATATAATTCCATATATAATTCCACATGTGTTAATTCATAGTTTTGATGCCTTCAGCATGAATCTACTATTTTCATAGTCATGAAAATAAAGAAAACTCTTTGAATGAGAAGCTGTGTCCAAACTTTTGGTCTGTAATGTACATACACATTTTGTATTATAGATATTTTGCTCAAAATGTAACAAAAATACTTTATATTTTAATAACCAAGTGGGTTACACATTTATTTATTTATTTATTTATTTGTAATCTAGTAAATTAATGTTACATCTGAAGGGTATTTAATCTTTTTACTAGATGTCTGCAAACCAAAAGATCATTATTAGATAAAAAAAAGTTTGGCAATTTTAAAAAGAAAAGTCTCTAAACAATATAACTAATATTATAGTATAATAAGTTCTGACTGGACTGACATTCATAATTATATTACGAAAGACTAACTTCTCTGTGGTTAAAACCTCACAATAAATGGGAGTTGTATGACAAAACAGTATTTATACATTTTCTTATTATGGAAACCAAAAGCCCTATTATAGTTATTTTCCTGCAAATTCAGTAAAAATAAGTTACATTTTATTGACTGTGGTAATGCATCTTTATTTATTTATTTGTTTGTTTGTTTGTTTATGATGTTATTTATTCATGATTTTTTTTAATGAATTTATTTTATCATACCAGAGCCAACAATATTCATACTACATCTATGTCAAGTAAAAAAAAAAAGGTATAGATAGAATATAATCAAGCAAGCAGTATACTGGAGAAAGAAGAGGGGTTTTTAAAAAATGTGTCTTTGGAGAAAGTGCTGTAATTTTTACTGTGGTGGAGGAGGTGACCACATTATAAATAGTATAATCAAATCTCCACCAGCTGACACATTTCTGCAGTCACATAGTAGCCTAAATTATACTGTCAGCCCTATGGCAAGACTCAAATATTTTAAATTCAAGACTGTCAACCTGAAAATCTGGTTGCAGGCTCTAAATCCACCGCCAGTTCAGGGGCATTTTAAATCTGAAGTAAGAAATGTTGATAAAACAGCTTGAGATATGGCTAACTAATCTTTTCAGGTCTTTAAAACCTGCTTTCATCTGCTTCTTTCAACCATGAGAGAACCGCTCCATATTAACACTAGAAGCTCTGGCCCTGAACTGATCGTTTTCTCAAAATAAGTGCGCTGCTATCATCAGAGAAATATTTAAAAAAAAATCGACTTTATAGACCCTGCCTAAACTTATGGTTCAATTGACGTCACTTAAAGTGATAAAACACAACATTTAAAGTTTAGTATACAGAATTTGGCTTTCAATATGGGCACGTCAGATTGATTTCATTCTCTTTACAGTCCTGTCAAGTTGTTCCCAGCTGCAGAGAACTGATTTACTGATTTAGAGAGGAAAATAGAGTTGATGATGATGGCGATGAAGATTTGTGCATGCCGGATAGTGGTGTGTTCATCGTGGACATAAGACAATATGCACAATCAATGAAAACTGTGAAACCTTCTGTGATAGTGAGCCAGTGGGGCTTAAAGCCACAAAATGCACAAAATGCACATGATGATTTTAAACCTGGTCTCACCAAATTCATAGGAAAATTCAGAATCAGATGGCTGTGGACTATACTACAACAAAACTGATGATTCACTACTGGAAAATCTTGGCACAGGGAACTTCCTGCTACTGGGCAGCATTCATGTGAAGACTATCCAGCAGTGAAGTCATTATATAAGTTAACCAAATTAAAGCTGACATTCCTTTTATTTCCTCTGTTTTGCTTTCAGCTTGAGTTTTGCTTGGATTAGTTGGCATACCAACTGTTCCCTTACAGGGCAGTCCAGATTGCTTGTGTAACTTTAGTTTTGAGGCGAAACGTTGTGTAATTTATGAACACAAGGTAATAACTCACAGAGACTGATTACAGAGCTTTAAGCACTGCTGGATCACGTGTGTGTGGGGGCTGAAAGAAACTCTGGCATATGCAAAGGTCTTGCTGGACGCAACTGTGGCACATGAGACAAATGAAGGGTATTTCAAATCACCACTTTGTGTTTTTATGTATGAAAATGTGATTTGATGCTCTTGAAGTAATTAAAAAATCTGAATTTGGCACAGATGTGGGAAGCTGATTTGCATATCATCCTGTGAGGCTAATGTTCTCATGTGCACCTAGTAGGATACATCATGCAATATTTTACCCAGATGTGAAATATTACATGATATTCATGCCAGCTATTCCTCACGCAACATATATATATATATACAGAAAAAAAATTAAGCATTGTGTTTCAAAATGACTCTTTCCGCTCACTCATACACAGTGCTGGATAGTAACTGATTACATTTAATCTGGATTACATAATCATTTTTAATGAGTACATGTACTGTAATAAGATTATATTATTATATTTTATATATATAAAAAATAATAAAATAAATAAATCATATTGCTATATACATTCAGAAAGTCTTCCAGTTTAATGGAACTGCACACACCAGCCAGTAATCAGGTGAATATAATAACACAGAAATTGCAAAGGCCGCACAATTAGTTCTTCTGCAGTACTTCAAGGAACGTCAGTTTGTAAAACCCTGGTGTAATATAATGTTTAATGCTCTTCATGATGTTGATAACAAATAATGGAAATATTTTTTTTTTTACGAGTTAGGTCGAAAGTAATCTAAAAGTAATCAAAGAGTAGTTAATTACTAACTACAATGCCTTTATGTAATTTGTGATTAGTAATGGTAATGTAATCAGTATGGGATTGTAACCAATAATCTACCCAGCACAGTTCATACACCATAAAGTAAAAGGACGTTATATATCGGTGTTAAAATATCTGTTGTTGTTGTTGTTTTTCCTTTGTAGTAATGTGCATATTTACAAAACCTGACAAAAAATTTAAAAAAATTTTACAAAAAAGTAACTGCATAGCGATGTGTTAAATAAAACAAAATCGAAATCAAATTATTATTATAATTTTTTAGGTAGTTACTAGACTTTTGTGTTGATAGACAATTGCTATGCATTTACTAGTTGTTCTGTTCATTTTTAGAATATTGCTATGTGGTGGTGTTGCTATGTAGTTGTTCAATTGTTTAGGTTTGTTAATAGTCCACTGCAATGCAGTTGTTTTTTAGCATGATGCTGATATGCTGCGTGGTAGCTAGGGTTTTGGCTGTGTTCTGGGTTGTTAATAGACCATTTCTATATGCATATGCCAATTACTAAGGTGTTCAGAATGTATTTTCAATAGCAAGTGAGGTTGTGATTACTCTGCACACATAAAGAGCTATTTTGTGTTGTTCTAAATAGCAACAACATTTTCTGGCTCACATTCTTTAACTGTAATCTCAGATCTGCCTTGTATCATGGGCCGTTGTGTCTGCATTGTTGCCTCTGAGGAAATAAAGTACTATTACTCTGATTCTGTCTTGCAATGTCAGAGCAGCAGAAAACGAACAGCAAACGGAGGTCGGTCCTGTTTTAGTTTTCAGTCGACCTTGTGCTAGTTCACGTCCGATGTTTTGGGGGCTCGTCAGAGCAGTTTCACCTTAACTGAGCTGAATATGAATCTGTTATCTGGATTAGGGGAATTAAAGTTGAGCTCTCTCCCTCACTGTTGTCCTCTGTTACAGGACTGAAAAGCTGCTTGAGGAAAGACACAATTTTGATTTATATGATAATACTTCCAATATTATGAGTTTATATATTTATACGTACATATATGGTCCTGCGACTGTCGTCACATATAGCAGAATTTGTTCTCACAGAGGGCAAACTGTGACTTATTTGATACATTTTATAATATAATATATTTTATAATATTTTACCAAGTATAATTTTGATTTGATTTGATTTGATTCTCAAGAATATCCTGGCCACTCTTTTGATAATGAAAATAAATACTAAATGACGGGGAAAAAGAAATGAAAAAAACAATGTCAAAGTAATTGCCAATAGACTTTTGGATGAGGAAATCTTGAAAAATATTAATTTTGTGTGTGTGTGTGTGTGTGTGCCTGTGTGTGTGTGTGTGTGTGTGTGTGTGTGTGTGTGTGTGTGTGTGTGTGTGTGTGTGTGTGTGTGTGTGTGAATTATTCTTTTAAAGTGGCAGATGTTGTTGTTTTTATGTAATAGAAACATATTTTCAAAACATTGAAGAAACATTTTATTTAATTTATATATAAATTTGGCTTCGCCAAAATGATTTATCCACAGACATTATTTTGAAGTATAACTTAATACCATACTGTGTTGTTATATGAATATTTTTTTTTTTTTTATTTAACCTTTATTTAACCAGGAAAGTCCCATTGAGGTTAAAAACCTCTTTTTCAAGGGAAAAAGAGGCAGCAAAAACACAGTCAATTACATTTATAAAAGTTATACAATACAAATAATTAAAAACATTTGCAATTTAAACAGGTCATTTCAGGTTCTCTCAATCTGGACTTAAAAGCATTTAAGGAAATGAGTTCAGATAATTTCAAGTCTTTTTGCAAAAAGTTCCATGCAGAAGGAGCTGAGTAGACAAAAGCCCTTTTTCCCAGTTCTGTACGGGCAAATGGAACAAAGAGCAGCAAGTGATCATTTGATCGCAATGAATAAGAATCAACACTTCTCCATGTGATTAAACTACAGATGTAGGATGGCAAAAGACCAAGCATGGCCTTATAGATAAAAGTATGCCAGTGCCCTGATCTCCTGTTGGACAATGATGGCCATCCCACTCTGGAATATAATTCACAATGATGGGTCAAGTTTTTACAATTCGTAATAAATCTCAGAGACGCATGATAAACAGTGTCAATCTTATACAGACATTGTGCTGAAGCGGTCCTATACACCAGGTCTCCATAATCTAAGACAGATAAAAATGTTGCAGTGACTAGCTGCTTTTTTGCTTTAAAAGAAAAACAAAATTTATTTCGAAAGAAAAAGGACAGTTTAAGTTTGAGTTTCTTCACAAGGTTGTCTATATGAGGCTTAAAAGTGAGAGCATCATCAAGCCAGATATGGTACTTATAAGAATGAACCACCTCTATGACACTTCCAGTCAAAGTGAACACAGGAGGAGGAGCTTGAGAAACCTTCTTAGTATTTCTAAACAGCATCAGTTTGGTCTTATCAGCATTGAGAACCAGCTTAAGCTGCATAAGCGTACGTTGAACCACATCAAAAGCTTTCTGCAAAGACTCAACCGCTTTAGCTGGGGATGATCCAAAACAATAAATAATCGTGTCATCAGCATAGAAATGCATATTAGCATCTGACATATTGTGGCCTAGTTCATTTATATACATAATAAACAATAGAGGACCTAATATTGAGCCTTGTGGCACCCCCTTTTGGACCTTCACTAATGCAGAACATAGACCATCACATTTAATGCACTGAGTCCTGTCACTCAGATAATTCATGAACCATATATATATATATATAGTATTATAGATATAGACATCAAATGTCACAGTTTTTGAAGCTAAAATATGTTCCTAGTTTACTAAACCTACTAATTAGGTATTTTCAAAATGTTTTATATGTAAATTAAATTAAATTTAAATGTAGTGTATTTCTGACTAAAATGTAGCTTTTCTTAAATTCTTGTCTGGTTTTGGTCATCTTCGTTCAACCAACATTACATGTAATATATTGTGATACATTGATATGAAATATGTTGTGCTTGTTTGGATTTTACATAAGCATGGAAATAGATAAATAATACATATTTATCTGAATAAACCTACTGTTTAGTTCCTCACACTACTGTACATCCACCGTTATATGAATTCAGATTGGTTTATGATCTTGTTTAATGACCTAGTCCTCTGCTGGTTCTGATTTTCAAATGATTGATGACTTTATGATACTGAAGGTGATTTCAAGGTCAGTTCTCTCCTTGTGAAGTCAAACTCTTTTCTGCAAACCATAAATGTTCCACAAAAATACTTTAAATACTGTGGACTAAAGCAATCAAGTGGGCCCATTGCAGTGTGGATTTTTCCACCTTGACGAAAGGGGAAAACGAGAAGCATCAGGACATCGAAAAGGAAATTGTCCTTCCAGCGGCCATGAGGCATTACCTCTAATGGGAAGACATTAGAGAGAGATGCAAGTGGAAAATGAGGTGGAGACTCACAGAAGGTGGTTGCCTGGGTGTTGCTATGAAGGTTGTGTGGTCGCTAGGCTGTTTCTAGGTTGTTACTAGAAGATTGCTTAGAGAAAGTAAAGGAAGAGAGAAATCCATCAAAAATGGAAAAAGAAAAAAGAAAGAGGAGAGGTGAAATAGGAGAAAGACACATCCTTGGTCAGTTCTTCATGGTCACTTTAACTCTGAGAGTATATGGCTCTCTGTGACCCAGCTCAGCTTCATTTAGAGTTAGTAAACACTAATTAAACTACCTTGGCCATTGTGCTGTCTCTCTTCACCTGCACTATCAGTGTTAAAAGGCTCGCTGCCATCCGTCCGTTGGGACAAAGAAAGAAAATCCCTAATCAGAAGTCAAGTCCTGTCTGCAGCTCTGCTTTACAACTCCTTTCAAAATGAGCTTCTGCAGTTACTTCTGAACCTGACTGACAGATATTCAATGCTGAAAACTATTCAGGCTTTTTTGTTTGTTTGTTTATTGTGCAGTTTCTGTTACTTGAATTGTGTTCATTTTTTCTTCCTGCTGCACTTTATTTTGACCATGAACCACCCGCTTGTAAAGAAAGTGGCTGAATCGATGGTCTGAACTGCTTTTATTAGGTTACTGAAATGACTTTTCATTTAATGTCAATGTACGTAATTTAAATGTAATATTTATATTATTTATTATTGTATAAATGTTTCATATTTGTAATGTGTCTACAATGTTTATAATAATAATAATTATTATTTTAGTTTGTTAAATGTGTATTACATTTATTTTATTAAATTGTATTACATTGATTGTATTAAATTGTATTACATTATACAGTAATAATATTTCATATAATTATGAATAGTATACAATTTATTATTATTTTTATGCTGCTGCTGATTCATTTAATAATTTTTAAATAAATATTTTTATTTCATGATTTTTTTAATTATTATATTATTAACTATTAATAATTAATAATTTAATAACATTTTCTAAAAATAATTTATACATGTTTGACTACTACTACTGCTACTACTACTTATTATTATTATTATTATTATTATTATGAAATTATTCCAAAATTATTTTATTTGTGTCATACTTATTTAAAAAATGAATATGAGTGCACCTTTAATTAAAAATGGATAAAAATTCAGTAAAAACATCAAATGAACTGTAATATGCCACAGATTAGCTTCCCCCAGTAAGTGGCCAGTGAAGTAAGCGTGCAAGTTACCTTTGGTGTGCAGGTTAATGGCACTTTTCTTAAAAAAATTATATTTAAATTTAAATGCATTTTAGTAATTTAGTGTATAAGGCAAATCTTATGATGATTTAAAGGCCATTCTAGACTGATCTAATGTATTTTTCCACTCTTCTAAAACTCGTCTAAAACGCGTGTTTATCTCATAACAAGAGTTTGTAACGAGGACTTGCACTTGTTGCCACAACATTTCCTTTACATCTTCTCACCTCTTTCTCTACTTCCTTTCCTTTCGTCCTCATTTCCTTTCACCTTTCTCATGCTCTCTCTCTCTTTCTCTCTCCGGACCCCCGGGGCCAGGCCTTGCTGTCTCAGCAGATATAGGAGGATGAATATGTGAGAAAATCAGGATGTTCCCCGTCGCGTCTCTCATTAGCACATACAGTGGCCGCTTAGATTTAAAGTCTTCTGCAGACAAGCCTGAGCACACCAACACAAGCGAGAGAATCAGGCTTGATTATACATTAAATGTAAAAATAGAAAAAAAAGAAGACCAAAAAACGCTGAGGGGCAGAACAACCTGGATGTCCTTGTAGAGCAGACTAAATGTGGAAATATTTATAGTAACCAACAGTCTCATTATATAAATCGGAGATGCTCTGTTTTAACACTGTTATTCATGTGAATTGATGACAAACACAACAGGAATTCACCTCGAAATTAAAGAAAACCTCATTAACCTCTTATTTTATTTGGTGTGGTTATTATTTGTTATTTCTCATCTGCTTTAACTGTGAAATAAGAGTATATATTTTACCATTGTCAGGGCTGGAGGCGCTAATTTAAATTTTAATAGATCTCAATGGACCTTGAAAAACAATGAATTAGATCAGTTTTGTTCTGAGACGGCAGTGAAAACATGAGGAACAAACGTTGAAATAGAATAGCACAAAACTGAAGAATTCTGTAGAATATGCACACCAAGTATCTTAAAATATCAGCGATGAGAACTGAGAACCATCATTACCTTTTGAGTAATTGTTCATAACAGATTTGTGTGTCAGACTGCGGTTTCATAAGGTTTATGTTGCTAATGTTGCAATTTAATGATTGTTATGCTTATTTAAATATCCGGAATAAAATACAATGTCAATATAATGCTGCTTAACAGCTCTTCAAATACAAAAGTCTCATCCACTTCAATCTGTGCTCCTATTCAGACAGGCTGGGTGGAAATTTAGTGTATTGTGAGGGAGAATTATTATTTATTGCAGAAATCACGTGTATGATGAATAAAATATTTTCAATTAAAAAATCTGAAACCTCTTATTAAAATATTTTTAACAATTTCAGTCTTTACATTGTTTTACTTATTCTTTTTGTAATGTAATAGTAATTCATATTTGAGAATAAATGTAACATTTAAAGTATCAATTATAAATTGTTGCATTTTTTTTAAATTTAGCAAAACAATGAAATCATAATAAAAAGTTTCATGTTTTGTTTCAATTTGACCTTCATCTATTTATTTTTTTTATCATCCTCGAAGGCATAAAAGTTCCTGTAGTTAAAGCCACATTTAAGTGTTATATATAAGTGTTTATATATATATATATATATATATATATATATATATATATATATATATATATATATATATATATATATATATAAATTTTTTTTATTAATAATAAGTCCTTATTCTTTTCTTAAACAGACAATAGTGATAGTTTTTTTCTGGTACACACTGTGTATTTTCCCAAGCTCTCAGCACTTCCAGTGGGGTTATAGGGATGACCACTGAGATGATTTTTCAGCAAAAAACTAAAATAAAATCTGTTTTCGAACAATGTCCTGTGAGAGTGAGTCATGGCGATTTCTGAAAAGGCAGATGAAAGGGAATGTCTGATGGGAAGGGAGACACAGCTGGGCTGGAGGGAGGAGAGGAGAGGAGAGCAGGGTTATCCAGGTGTGGAGGCTGATCCATCATCTCCACACAACATTAGGAGCAGGGATGGAAAGATAGCGGTTCCAACTGGACCGGAAAAGGACAGTGAAAATGTTTTATTTCGGTGTACTATCATGTGTGTTTTCATGCAATAGTTTATGGACACAGTGTGTTGCAAGAAAATGATAATTCAAACACAACATAAATGTTTTGTTATTATAATTAGCATATGTATTTTTATTATACAGAATGAAAACATGAGGTCTTGTGTGGTTAAAATGCAGTCCATAATTCTTTTGCATGTGCGCCACAAACATTTAACATTAACATTGCCAATTCTATCATCCACCAGGTGAAAATCGGGACATCTTAAGAACTGCTATTTACAATAGTAATAACTATAAACAAGTCAGTCTTTTTAATGTAATGGGCTGAGGATATGCGCAGACGTTTATTAGGCTACTTAAGGTTATAGAGTTAAACCAACCCCTAATTCTAAGAACAGGCAATGTTAATAGTCATGCATGCCACAAAGAAAAATGCATATGCACACGTACTTAAACGTGTTGAAAAACCAGGGCTTTTCTTGACCTAGTTTTCTTTCTTTTTTTCCCCTGTCCTCCTCCTCTGCTTTGTTCCTCTGCCAGGCTATCATCTCAGGGCAAAAGGCAGCATGAGTACCGTGGAGGAGCACTTGCCAAGCATACTGAGGAGAACTGTTTACCCACGTGCACGCTCGGTGCTGAATAACGAGAATATGTGTGGATTTTTCACTGAGTAAAGCCTTCTACTGTGTCAAGCGTGTACAAAGTGCCCTGTTTGAAAACACAGATGTAGCATTTCATTCCTAGATGCTGATTCAGCGTCCCGGCTCTGTTAAAATATACAACATAGTAACAGCTGTAATGCAAAATTTCCCATGAATGCATGAACTGAACTGGGGGAATATATATATATATTATATATATATATATATATGTGTGTGTGGGTGTGGGTGTGGGTGTGTGGGTGTTTGTGTTTGCAATATGTTTTAGTTACTTATATTGCCTCAAAATTTGGGCTATTTGTAATATATGTAAATATTATTTTTTTCTATTATCGATTAAAATAATAATAATAATTTTGTTTTCACCCAATAAGTATTTTACATTTGCAAATGTATTTTCTTGTCCCTTAAAGTATGATTTGTAATATATATTTAGACATCTGAATGTGAAAATAAAATAATTTAAAAATAAGCATTTTTTTTAATTGAAAAAAAAAATCCTTAAGTTATTTACAACAGAATTTGATTTAAATAAATGTAGGCTGGACTGTGGTTTGTATGTCTACTACATTTTAAAAACAAATCTGTTTAAACAGGGCACAACGTACTTTATTAATATGCATTTTACCTGTATTTTGAATGTTGTACTTCTTTTCATCATGTTTTAGGTTTAACAGAAATTTAAGAAAAAAATTAAACAAAACTCTTAAAACATAATGATTATTTGATTTAAAAAAGTGTCTCTGGGGAGAAATATATGCCCACATTATATTGATTGCTATGTCCCCTGACTGTTTTATAAAAGCAACTGAACCAGTCATGACTGTAGGGCTTTCAGGTAAAACAGTCCATCTAATGCTTAAATAAATGTGTAATTCTGTGCGATTTGTTTCTAGGAGAGGTTTTCAGTGCGCTCAGATGTCTTGGATATGTTTTGGTATCTCAGCACTTGAGCTTTCAGTGGAAAGCTGAGAAACATGGAGATGACATGACAGAAGGTGTAATGCTCCACATCCACTCACTGTTACCTTTATGTCATTCCTTGGTTGTCCATTCACTCAGTGCCAAATGAAATATTCATTGAAAGCCTCGTCTTGCCACTATAAAGACGAAAAGATAAGAATCTTTGGGTCACAGACATACCGGCTGGACTGAATATTTCAGTGGCCAATGGGAATCAAGTTTTGGGTTGAAATGTATCGTAGAAAATGATCCGTGCGACGACTGAAGGGGGTGAAGAGCCCGGCTGTCCGGGTTCGGGATTCTGTCTAATTGTGATGGATTAACTCGTTCCACGTTAGTCTAATCAGATCATTCTCTAATCAGAGTCACACTAAACGGGTTAAAGCTGGAATCTGATAAGTACCTTTAAACTGTAGTACATTATAAACGCACACTACAAAACCTAATTAGTTTATTATAATCATTTTAAAGAGTATTATTGCCTTTTTAGCCCTACAATTCAGTTTAACTGTAGGATGACTACATCTTTGTACATGGTAAATGATAATTTTAAAGTAAAATAAATGTACATTTTCTGAAGAAAAAGTATTTCTTTCCCATTTAAACCTTGCTGTAATAATTTTAGGATGATAAAGGTGGTTGCTATGTCACTGCTAAGTTGTTAATTGCTAGTCCAACTCAAAGATTTGGTCTTGCAATGTTAAACCTAAAACTGAAATTTTATATATATATATATATATATATATATATATATATATATATATATATGTATATATATATATATATATATATATATATATATATATATATATATATATATATATATATATATATATATATATATATTCTTTGTTTTTAAAAGATTATTAAAGATTATTATAAAAAGTCATTAATTCTCTTTATTTATTTACTTAATTACTCATGCATTGATATTTTCCCCTTTTTAAGTTGACTATATCTAAATTAATACAAATTTAGAAAAGGAACACATTTAAGTTTTTTTTTGTTTGTTTGTTTGTTTATTCCTTATTTAGTTATTTATTTATTTACACATGCATTAACATTTTTCCCTTTTTAAGTAAGCTATATCCAATTTAATAAAAAGTAGGAAAAGGGACACATTGCAAGTTTGTTTTGTTTGTGTGTTTATTCTCAGTTTGTTTATTCATTTATTCTCATCTTTATTTATTTTTTCTTATTTATTTATTGAGGTATGAAAGGAAACAAAATTCAAGTTTGGTGATTAATGGGCTTTAAGGCTTTAACGGGGAGAAGGAAAAGGATAACCTTACGTATTTAAAACTGCTTTACGATGTCAGTAAATAATCTAATCAGCCACACAAGAATAATAATTTTAAAGCTAGCACATGACTTTTTTCTTGTCCTGGCATCCTTTATTTATTAAATAGCACTGTTTACTTTTTATCTGATCTGTGCCAAGATATAACAGCAGTTGGTTTGGTCATCCAGCTGAGCGTTTCTGTTTGCCTGAATGGAATGTTTAAACATACGTGTAACAGGCTTCGGCGAAACATGAGGTTGTGTGGCAATGTAATGAAATCTCCAACCTATTATTCATTAATAGTCTGTGTAAAGTTACGCCTCTTAACTGGGGCCTAATAGTGACGAAGTGGGCGTGGCCTGTCCTCTCCTCTATACACGGCTGCATGTGAAACAGACAGGACATCATTAACCCATGCCCTCATGTCTCTCAGCGATGTCATCGATGATGTCACCATGTGGTGGTGAGATACTATCACATCCGTTATTAAAGGACGTGCGCATGCATCTGATATCTGAGCTGCACACTCATGCATCAGAGGTGAGAAGCATGCGTGTTTGATTAATGTAAATGTGACAGTCCCTCCCTTTGACCCACTTTGTCAATGTGATGACATCTTTTAATTATTTTTGACCTTCAAATTCAACCTATTTTTGCAATATATCTACTACTCACAACCTGAAATCATGAAATGACATCATAGATCTCAGCAACCTGGACTCATGTTCCACTGACCCAAATATAGCCCTGAATAAAACAACAATGCTCTGCCTTCCTTTTAGCTTGTTATGGCACAGAACAAACAATCAACTCTCAGAGGAGTTCACTTTGACTTTGGATCATACAGAGTTCAGTTCCTCTCATTCATAATGCCAATAGAAATTTATGATTTCTGGAAAAAAATTATGATGATTTATGATTTATTAATATTTATGTTTTGATCTTGATGGTCTTAAGAGGTCAAGGTTTTGCTGTTTAGCACCATCCAGCTTCTGCTGTTAGAGATACTAACTACACCTTCTGGCTGAACATATTATTTTATCATTGTCAGTTATTCAAATATTTGATTTGATTGATTGATTGATTGATTGATGTTTGATTGAAAAACAGAAAACAGAAAAAGTGTTTCTTGATGTTAAATATTGTATTTTAAGATTGAAGAAAAAGGTATATATTTTGAATAAGGTTTTAATAATGTTGCATGTTGTATGTATTATAAGATGAGCAGCCTAACCATTTTATTTTTATTTCTTTTTTTTTTGTTGTTAATAAATGAGTCTCGCACTATTTTAAGTATCATTTACATGAATAGGAATGCTAACAGAGAAAGTTCTCCAGGTATTACTGACCTCCTTGGATGGTAATCATGATTGATGGAATCAGCCGAGTCTGAACTCCAAATCCAGGTTAAGGCCATTGGGCCAAACCACCTCATTAAACATGATCTGTCCCTGAACCAAGGTGCTCAAGATCAGACTAATGAATCAATCACTCAGGCCCCAGTTTATTCGGGTCCATTAACTCTGAGGTGATGCTGATGAGAGTCTGTTAATGTACTGTAAAGACTGGGATGAAGTAAGCCGACACTTAAAACAAGGAAGTTACTCCTGGTCTACGGTGTACATTTTAGGACATCCTCAGACCTCAGTCATCAAATGAAAAGGCGTCATGCCTCAGACTAAAAGGCTTCAGTCATCGGACAAAACGGCATCGCGTCTCTGACTGAAAAGCTTCAGGTCTCAGGAAAAACGACGTCAGGTGTCAGGTCTCATACAATTAACGTTAGGCATCAGACGAAACAGACTCAGAAAAAAAGTCATCAGACGAAACGGACTCAGACAAAAAGTCATCAAACGAAAAGGACTCAGGTGGAGAATCGCGTTGCCCCGCCCCATGTGACGTCACACGCACGCCGTTCACAGGAAGTAGTAATGGTTGATTGATGGCAAAAGGAGGTAAGCAGCGTCTGATATTTTATATTTTATTCAAATGTTACACTAATTAAGTTATATAGGGAAGAGAACATGCTTTTCGAGAGTATTGTGTGCACGTTTAAGAAGTTAGTTAGCCATATTGCAACTAGCCAGCTTTTATTTTGGCCAAGTAGTAAAATTACCCTTACGAAAAAAAACATGATTTTACTATCAAAAACCACAAATAAATGAATAAATAAATAAATAAAACACATGGTCGATATAGTTAAATCATGGTATCCACAGATTAACCATGGTTTTGCTACTCACCATAGTTTAACCATGGTGTTTGTAGTAAAACTGTGGTTATACAAATGGTACGTTAATCATTACACTAAAAAAACAATGTTACTACACTTTTACTATAATAAAACCACAATGCATTAAATATAGAAAAACTGTTGTTTCATCTCATAAATAATTATAACAATTATACGTATAAAACTTATACTTATTTAACTTTATAATGGTTTATAAGTCTTATATCGTGACATTATTTATTTAAAATATATACAGTATCTTACTATCTTATTGATATTACAATAAATATTGTTAAAATCAAAAGTGCCATATTACACATTCATCTAATCAGATATTTGATATGTTGGTTGTTTAAGGAAAAATAATATTTTTATTTTCATTATTATTGTTGTAATTATGTATAGTGGTATTTGCCTGCTTTGAGTAAAGTAACAAAACAACAATGCCAAGATATGAGACTTGTATTATATCTAAGGGAAACATTCTATTGTAAGTTAAGTGGATGCATTATATTCATTGCGTATTATAAATCATAATCTTAAATGCTATAACCACAAATAAGTAAACATTATAACACATTAAAACTGTTGTTATGATTACTCATGAGATGATATGACATATTACAAAGTTTTTTTTCTAATACATTATGCATTCATCATAATGCCATAAGAATTCTCTTATAATTTGTTTTAAATACGGGCTTCATAGGAAGTGTTACCGTTAAGTTTAATCGATAATGTACTTCTTCACTGATGTTATACAATATCCTTATACAAATGGAAAAAAAATGTTTACAGCATCTAATGCTTTTATCTTGGAGTGAAACACAACTAAGAAGATGAATAAAATCAAGTGAGCCACAGAGATGGCATCGTCCAAGAGCACAGGCATGTATTTTTCTTTTTTCTGCATTGGTAAGAAAACTATTAACTCAAAGAAAGTATATGTAAACATTTAAACATCATATACTAATAATGAACAAGAGTGCAGATTAAGTAACAAATATATAAATGAAAACCACCCAAGATCAGTAAACAATCTTTAACTATTACTGTATTCATTTTATATTAAGGGAGTTCATCCAGAGGCAGCGAGTGAACTTTGTGTCCTGAAACCAGAATCAGTTGGGAAGAATGGAACCAAGTCTACCCAATTAAAAGGCTTACACAGGTAATTCACAACTCTGTTTGTGTGTGTGTGTGTGCGCACAGCTATAGCTTAATGTCTTCATGACTCATCATTTGTGTTCATTTCTTTAGGTCCCCTTCCAGATGCTGATGTCTTGGCTTCTGGTGCAAAACTACGTCAGATTAATCCCAAGCCTTTGCTGCCGCAAATACTTGAGGGCATGTCAAAAGTAGAGTTGTACCTCTTGGCAGTCCACTTTCATTCCAGTGTCCCCGTATAGCTGCAGGTGTTCCTGATCTTAATTTCCCCCCACTACCTGTGCTTGGTTTTCAGTTTGGCTGTAATTTTAAATTTGGCCAGACGGACGAGTGCATGATCCATCTGAAACATTCGTTTGGACTAGTGGAGGTAAAAAGCACCTCTGCTGAAAACATTGCTCAGGTTCCATTTATGAAAATTCAAAGAGGACTAGCCAAACTTAAAGAGACCCATAAGTACTACTGGCAGGTACAAGGTCAGACTGCAGTGACTGGTCTACACTGGTGTGACTTTGTGACTGACACACAATCAGATTTCATAATACAGATGATCTGGCGAGATGATGCCTTCATAACATCAATGAAAGTACTGTTATAACGTTTATCTGGATGTGTATCTTTCAGTGGTATGAATGGACAGATTCTGTTCATATTATAGTATGAACCTAAGATTTATTTTTACATTCATAGTAAATATATACTTTATGTAGTTGAGTAGTATGTAGCATATTTTGTAGTAGATCTTTGATAACATATTAGATACATCACAAATTATAACAATAAATATATTGTACTTGCTATTAATTAGATAAATGTACATACCAAGGTGAATACTTTTTGTATGAAATCTTCTGTAATGTATATGATATGCATATTCTTTTACTACTTGCGTATATTTACATTTGATACATTGTGTGATATAACAAAGAAGATTTTTTTCATGAGTTATTATAAAAATACTTTTCATTGTCAACTATTTCATTGTGTCTGTGAAATTATTTTCAGGGACATTTTATTTAAATAATTTCATTATACAAAATATACAATTTTACATTACAATAAAAAAAGGAAAAACACATTTAATGGTGGTAGGTATGCATTGCAACTAACTGAAAAGGTAAAAAAATGTAATAAATAAAAAACTACTATCAAATGTTAACACTGTAACACTACTATTGTAATAATATAGATTCACTGCTCAAGAAACATTGGTCCCTGATAATAAACCATAAAACAGCAATTATGCCAGATCTGATTAATTCTTCCTGACAAGGTGAGTGGCACAACAGAATCCCAGTTGTGTATTTCATTGACCCTTCGAATCACTCTTTCCACCAGAAGTCTGAGGCGTGCAGTGGTCCTGTGTTTTTTCACAGTCCTGTTTGCTGAACTGCTTGGCACATTTGAAAGGTGGAATGATCCGTCTAGCACCAATACTGGAGAGCATATATTCAATAGTGAACCCCTTGTCTGCCATAACCACATCTCCACTGCACCACACAGAGCTACCCCAACCAGACCTTTGAATGTGGTAGTGCACTTATAACTTCAGAGTGGAGTTTCAGTGATGTAGGGCTTTCACAGCAGATTTCTGTACAGTCCAGGATGACATGCAGGTTTTGATTGAACGAACAGTAATTCTCTGGCATGGAGGAGCTTATTTGTTGCCTGGAAATCTAAATGGGTAGTGAATCCAGGTAATCGTCCTGCTCAGCATAGCCACGCTTACCCAGAAAATGTCAGCGATAACTTGATTGACTGAAACAAACAAATATATATTTAATTATAAGACAGAACCATTGTATTTACAAAATCATTTAATTCAACAACTGGTGTTAGACTCATACAGGTATGTTATAATTAGACCAAGATTTCAATCTAATAACTTGAAAGAATTTGCTTTACCAAGACGTAAAGTGACCATGGTTTTATTATAGTAAAAGTGTAGTAACATGTTTTTTTAGTGTAATGATTAACGTACCATTTGTATACCCACAGTTTTACCACAAACACCATGGTTAAACTATGGTGAGTAGCAAAACCATGGTTAATCTGTGGATACCATGATTTAATTTTGTGTGTGTGTGGTTTTTTTTTATATATAGTAAAATCATGTTTTTTTCGTAAGGGTAATTTTACTACTTGGCCAAAATAAAAGCTGGCTAGTTGCAATATGGCTAACTAACTTTTTAAACGTGCACACAAGACTCTCGAAAAGCATGTTCTCTTTCCTATATAACTTAATTAGTGTAACATTTGAATAAAACTGTTAAAATATAAAATATCAGACGCTGCTTACCTCCTTTTGCCATCAATCAACCATTACTACTTCCTGTGAACGGCGTGCGTGTGACGTCACATGGGGCGGGGCAACGCGATACTCCACCTGAGTCCTTTTCGTTTGATGACTTTTTGTCTGAGTCCGTTTCGTCTGATGACTTTTTTTCTGAGTCTGTTTCGTCTGATGCCTAACGTTAATTGTATGAGACCTGACACCTGACGTCGTTTTTCCTGAGACCTGAAGCTTTTCAGTCAGAGACGCGATGCCGTTTTGTCCGATGACTGAAGCCTTTTAGTCTGAGGCATGACGCCTTTTCATTTGATGACTGAGATCTGAGGATGTCCTAAAATGTACACCGTACTGGTCTTTGCTGGAAGGATTTCAACTTTAGTCATATATATATATGCAGAAGGACTTTTAAATTCCATTTCAGTTTCTGAATGTGAATTGCAGAAGCAAACAGATTTTTGTGCAGAATTGCAATTTCAATTTGAAAGGAAATAGAACTACAGATGGACAGATGAATGAATGGATTTCATATAAGTAAATTCATCTTCCTGTCATTCTGATTCAATTTCCAATTTAACTGCAATTCACACTCATGAATTGAAAGGGAGGCAAATCTACAATTGTGAAATTTGGACATGCATTTAGAAATGCATTAGCTTGTGATTGACCAGGAAGCAGGTACCTTAACAGGAAAAGTACTGATTGCTTTTGATTGAAAAGATACATGTGCTCCCTCTCAACACTGATTGCAGAAGAGCCCGACTCTCAGCTCCTAATGTTTTCTACCATCACAGATGTCCCATTTTACCCCAATCAAGTCTGTGAATTTAATCACCACACCCATTTGTCAAGCCCCAAGTTTGTGTTATATATTCATTACTGGTGCTGCACGTCAGTAATTTCCTAACAGATGCTTAATTTTACTGTTTTAACATATGCTCATCATTTCTACATGCATGAGGGGCCTGGCAGAATCCCCACAGGTGTTGACTGCGTTATCAGAGGTGTTGATGAGGCTGTCATAAGCTAATGAAACCATCACAGAAGTAGAATCACTATGTATATTTGACATCTGTGTCAATAATGACTCTTCCGTTGGAAAGACACTCTCTAATGCCAGTCAAGTTTGAAACCACATTAGTATTGGTAGTAATTTAACTGCAGCACAGACGTAAGCGAGTTTATGGACTTTCATTTTTTTGATGGAGGAAAAAAAAATGTCTGTTTTTAAGAGACGGAAATACTGTAGTTAGTGGATTTTTTTTTTTTTTTTTTTTCGTGAAGGCATCAGTGGTGGATTAATGAGCCGCAAAGACCCATTAAGTTCCATAAAGTCAAATGAGGGGTAGTAAATAGAGATTCTTTATGTGTGTCCAGACAAATTAGTAAAACAGAAGCAGAAGCTTTTAGTGGATTTCAAGACTGTTGTCGGATTTGCTAGTCCTTACTGTTTTAGCTTTAAATATAATAATAATTAAGTACTGTATGTGTATAATATCTAATATTTTTTAATTGTAAAATAATTAATGTATATTGAATATCTATGTAATATCATCACAGATTAAAAAAAATATTAAGCAGTGCAACTGTTTCCAACACTGTTAATAAATCAGCATATTAGAATGATTTCTGACGCATGTGGCACTGAGGACTGGAGTAATGGCTGATGAAAATGAAACTTTGATTTGGCTAGCAATGAAACTGACCTCATGTTCAAAGTGAATTTAGAGCTTATGATGATGAAGCCGGAGTCTCATTCTCAAGTGTCAAACATTGATTTTGAAGTGCTCCATCACTGACAGACATGAACATATTTCATCTTGAGTGAGTCCCTGATTAAAATGCAAAAACTGATTCACTTATCCACAATAACAGTAAATGTAGTACATTTTGAAACTTTTGTTCTCACCAGACAGCACAACAGCACAAGAAATCCATATTTAATGTAGCCCGAGTCTGATTCTCTTTTACTTTATAGATTTGACATTGTTTTTCAGGGATGTCAAGCAAACTGCCTATTCACGTTCTACAAACTGATGCAAAATATCAGAGTTTGACGCCTTTGGACCCACAATCACTGACGTCAAGAACAAAAAAAAGAAATTTCTGGATAATACTCAACAGACCTGTTTATTTGGTTTGATTGGTTAGTTGTAATTTATTATCTGCATTTAGCATGATTTCTCTCCCTGCTGTCCTGACTTCCAATCCAAGTCGTGACCAAGCAGTTAAGGACCACCAGTGTAAATGAAAAGATTGACCTAATGCATGTGACTCAAGATTAGATAGTCTTCTCTCGCACAAGCTGACACATGACCCTGTTAAAAACAAAGTGAGGAGCATACAGACAATTTACCATGTTGCCCGAGTTATTGCAATATTCTGATATCCATCAGCTAGCCACTCAGAACGAGAGATGGATATGCATTTTTACGCTGCAGGTGAAAATTTAATGCTGGGTATTTTTCTTAATACCGTTTCCCTGCTGACAGTTTCAAACTGGCCAAGGTGTTGTTGTAAACAGCACAGAGTAATGATAAGCATGAATCTATGTCAGTTGCCATCATTATGGCAGACCCGAGAGATAGCACAGTCACTGCTACAGATGTTCCTTACACCCTCCTCTTAAACAATAAAACTTCCACGAGGATAAACAGCAGGTAGTTTCCTCTTCCTCACAAAAAGCACCAATTTAAATGCTAGTTCATCAGTATTTCATTTATTAGCACCATGCAATTATCTGCGCAGAAACATATTACTTTCTGTGTGGGATGGGGGAGTTCACGTGATGTGGACCTTGGAGGGCAGCAAAGGAGGTTGTAATGTACTTATTACATGTGACTACTATCATTTATGATTATATTCTGCCTTATAATTGTGGTTAGCAAGTTTTGCAGGCATGAGCTGACTATAACGATCTCGCTCTCTTGAACTCTGAACTTGTTCGAGGCTATAAAACATATTTCTATAAAACTTCCCCTCTCATTATTGTACTTCAGCTCTAGCCAACTTTGCAGGACAAATTTAATGATCAGATGTCATGTTTCATTTCTGCAGGCTGTGAATTTAATGCACTCTAGCCAGAGGGCAGCTTTGACTGTCACAGACATTTGTTTATATCAGACTTGCACCTGAATCCAGCCATATACTCTATAACAACTGGTTCCAACTCACCAACTAATATCCACATAATTGTCCACTTTCTTGAGGTAATCTTGATATTTTGTGAAAGCAGTCCTTCAAAAATAATTTCCTAAGTGCTCTCTTGCCAAATTCAATGTTATGTTACAATTATTATTATTTTTTTTATCCTGAGAAATCACAATATCCACAAAAAAGCTAAATCTAAAATATATTAAATAGAAAACGGTTTATGTGGTTAACATGCATGAAAAAAGCAAATTATTCCAAAGTTTCAATGTGTCCATTTATATTTGCAATGCTTCCATCCATTGCACAGTGGGTATAGGCTCTCTGTCTTCAAGTTTAATTATCTGATCTTCTCATCATCTTGCAGGCCATGCATGACTTCCTCCCTGAAACAATCCATTCACACGTGCCGTCTCTCCTCAACCTGTTTCAGTTTAGTTTACTCCATCAGCGCTTCTCTGTACACAATGTGCTGTTATCTTCTTTTTTCCTCTAATGCACCAGCCCCTTTTTATGTCCCTCAGGGTATTTACACCTGACAACGACTTAGTTATTGAATTCTAAAGAGCGGATCGTCAGTTTGTCTTTTCTTTTGCTCTTTCACCTCTCCTTCCTGAGCAGGTTGATGGATACATGGCTCTGTCTCCACAGGGGTCGATGGACAAATGGAAGGTTGGCATTCATCTTAGCAATCCCATCTGCTGATAAATGCCTGTCAGAAGCTGTTTGGCATCCTAAGGTGTAGGGCTGAGTAAGGCAACCTCCAGTGGTCTTACCACCAGGTGGACCACAATAAAACTGCTTACAAAGTCCTTCTTGGGAATGAGACCACCTTTAATTCACATGCACTGTCCAAGATCAATTCACTTACTGTTAACACATTGTAACGTATCAGACCCGAACCAGACAAATTAAAGAGTCGATCAGGACCATGGTTGAAACATGAGCCGAATTCGGAAAAGAGATTGTCAAAATTTGAGGCACGTAATCAAAGAGATGCACAGTCTGACCCTCACATGTAAAGCCATGAGAGTAAACAAGATCCTTGGATTGACTTCCCCCCACCTAGCAGAACCAGACTGAAATTCCTAAGGGGACCTTTTAACCTCTGGTCTCCACAGAACATCCTTATATCAGAGAATGGCACAGGAACTGTCTTTTATAGATGTAGATGCACCAAAATGAACTCAAAAGGACTTATAAATTAATATCAGTCCATTGCTTAACTCACATTTGACTATCATGTTTCTAATCACTTAATTTGTATGTCTTTTTAACAACTATTGAATAGCTTAAGGAGGCATAATCATGTTTAGTATGTATGTGTTTGAATCTGGTTGCTTGAAACGTTTCTGACCATCAGTTATTTGTCAAATGTATCATATTCTTGTTAAAGGAAACATGACAATACAAAGACAATATCTTATTGGTCAAGACAAAATTTGAGGTGTGGCCAAAAGGCCAGTTTCAATACACAGGATACCATCAAATTTTTCTTTAAGCATTTGCTTCTTAGCTTTTGCTATTAGTCATGCCGGATTTTAGCTTCTGCTTTTAGCCTGCTTTTAGCGTTTGTTTTTCAGCTGCTGCTTTTGGTCATGACTTTTAGCGTTCTTTGAGTGCGGTTCCAGCGTGCGTCGGCCTGCACGCCTGCTGCTACTTAGCCACGATGAGAAGAAACACCACCTAGTCTCGTCAAACTTTACTTCTGTTCTTTTACTTTAGTTTCTTTTTCTTTTCCGTTTGAGAGTTTCATGTTCTGAGTTAAGTTTTGTAACGCTGTGTCTCAGAGTCTGACCTCGATTGCCCGTTCAACTTCATCCAGCCCACAACTCCACATCGTCAGATGACGCCCAACCACAAGGTTTCCCAAGACATCACTTCAATGACTACAGAAACTGTTAAATGCACCAACTTAAATAATAAAATACACTTACCAGTTGTGGTCCATAAACAACGGCTTCTCCAGAGAAAGAGGGAACTGCTCCACCAAAATAAACTGCACATAGTTTTACATGTGGATTATAATTTTTGGGAACCGAGTTAAACATAAATTGTAACCATTGATCTCTAAGTACAGCGTCCCTGGGAAGCCCAAACAAAGGTGATTGGACTCAGAGATGAAAATAACAGCGTTTCGACGACATGGCGACAAACACAAATGCAGCTGATTGCAGCGCAATAAGGCCACGCCCCCTTTTTTGTGTATTCCTGTGGGCGGAGGTTAGTCAAAAAACTGTTTTAGTGATGTCATTACTGCAGGAACTAGAGGGATGTAGTCCAAACGGGTCGTTTTTTGTAGGCGAATTCTGTTAAATAAAATATCTCGCTTGGCATTGAACTTTGAGCTTTAGAATTTTACAGATATTATTTATACTCTAACAACAACATTACACACCAACTAAAGTTTAAAAACATGGGATCACGAAGAACGTTACCTTTAATTCATTTGCTTATTTTTGGAAATCTCATATCCCATATTAAAATCTAAGTCATATTTAAAATACTTAAAAAGATTTATTTTCTTCAGGTAAAGCATAATGTCCTCTCTCTCTCTCTCTGTATGTATGTATTAATTAATTAATTTATATTTTTCAGTGAAACATGACTCAGAACATTCTTTGTTAGATTCATCTATTTAATTTTATTTGCTGTTGTTTTGGCTAAAAACCTTTTAGTCCATTCCCCAGCCCTAACTACAACAACAGTCTAGTTTCATGTATAACTGTAGGTAAACTGAGGAAGAGCCAAGGTGCTTGCTCAGTCCCTCAGTGCTGAATACCCAGATGACATTTGTTCTTGCCCTGCAGAACAACATCTGATTCTAGCTAATGAGCTATGATTGTAAGACAGGGAGGCTAACACATTTGTTAAACCAGCTGTTTTCATGCCTAACCAGGTCAGATACACAGAACATGTGGTCCCACGCTGAACAACTCAGGCACATCCAAATATGAAGAAAGATTTATCTAATAATGCAGGGTTGTACATGTGCAGAAGTGTGGGGTCATACAGTGTGTGTGTGTAAGATAGAGAGGGGTAAGAGAAAGTGAGGGAGAGATGTTTGTGGTGAGGTGTGGTGAATCCTCAGAGATGCCTGTTTGTTTGGCTAAGATCCAAAACTAATCAGAGATGTTGAGTTGCTCCCACAAGTCAACAGAGACTTAATGTTAACTTTCCACACTCGCTATTTGAAACAGTTTTGTTTAGGACTGAAACTAGTTATTAACTGCATTTTCTTTATTTACAAAGATGATTAGGGCAATCTCAAGAAAAATTGCTATGTTACATTTCAAACTGAAATCAAAAGAAAAATTTGGAAAAAAATTATTGAGAATATGAAGATTATTTGCATCGTTAATTTATTTTTATGACACCTTTCCCTGCAAAATTCCCATTAACCTGTTACTTTTTGAATTTATTCGGACCAAATCTGAATCTGCCAAAATGAAAGATTGCATGAAAAATATTATGGAGTACCATAATATGGGGGGGGGGGGGGGGTTAATTAAGAAAATTAGAAAATGATATACTTTCTAATAATGCAAATCTTAATAGCCCTAAAATTTTCCTTATAATATATATTTTGAAATGTTTGCAAGAAGGAAATTAGTCATATTTTTCGAATGCTTCAGATTATTTTAAGTATTTGCAATGTGATGTTATTTTCATCACACCACATTCCAAAGTAACTTATTATTATGAAAATTATATCAATTTTACAAATCTTAATAGTCCAATAATTTTCTTTATTCAAATATAATTTCTTATTTCTTTCTTTACATTGTGAGGTAAAGCATAATTTATGTTTTTGACTTGTTCTTTACAGATTCACCCTTCTAGTACCACTGAAATGATACATTCCCTAACATAAAAAATAAATAAAGATACATTAGCATATATTTACACTTTAAATAAATGAGGCACTTCATCCATGCATGTAATCATCTTTCAGAGCACATGTTTGGCGTCTGGCATTTTTCCAGAGGCTTGTTACAGATAACTGGACCAATGAGTCCCGCTCCTTTCACACTTCTCACGGTTTGACAGCACTTACAGAGATCTGAGAAACAAACTGTAAGAGAGAGATTTAACCACTGCCATACACGGCCTTAATGAGAGCCTTAATGATCATCTCTGCTTCGTGTGAACATACCACAAACACACAGAGGAATGAAAATCTACCAAGTATAATATGGTCAAATAACCTCTCTGTATCTGTATCTGTAAATGTTGGTATGCTGAGATTATAATAGAGAGCTACAGTCAGACTCCGGAAGTTAAAACCCAATTCATTTTCACCATATAGAAATTGATTTTTAACAAGAACTTATAAAGTTTTGCTTTTGTTGAATGCTTCACAGAGAAATTCCAGTTGACTGTACAGTCATTATACTTTACATAATATTTTCTTGATCATTCATGAACTTTGATTAGTCATGTTACATTTGATGCAGATTTTACATAAATCTCTATGTGTTTCTTTATCCTGAGGCCCGTTATTTCAGTTCCCCTATCAGTCACAGATACTGTATGACTCAACATCGCAGAGGCTCTTCAGAGGTAAACCCACACATCTGTGAACACTTCACATTTCTCGGCTCTGTATAAATGCATCTACAGGAGGGCAGGTCCTCTACCGTTAGCTTTCCTCTTGACACGTCCCTGTAGATGAAATGTCATATTCAGGGAGCCCAACTTAGCTGGTGCTTAATGTTCCAGTTTGTATCTGTTATGGGAGCTCCAGTAACCTTTTGTCCCCTTCCCTAAAGCTCTGGCTTTTTGAATAATTAATCTCTGATGTCCTGTTTTTTTAGTATATTGGCAGTTATGACAGATGCATAACACACAGTGACCTTTACATGAGTCTGAGCCCAGCATTTAAGGACAGTTCATTATAAAAACTGCCAATCAAAATGCTCAGATGGTTACTTGCTGGTTTTGATACTAAGTTGCCAACTATGTCCTCAGTAGATGCATTTATAGACACATAAAAAATACATAGGTGTTGCTAGATGCTAATTAGCTTTCATCTCAGTCCTAAAATCTGTGATTGTGGTCTCTTGTCACATTTGCTGAAAACAGCAGCTGCGGTTAGGCCATCAGAGGACATTTCACTCTGAATCCTCCACGTACCAAATTGAATTTGAATAGGCTAAATGCAAATGTGTATGGAATGGCCTAGAGAAATACAACAACATTTGCTAATCTGCAAGAGTAATTTGAGTTATTTTAAAAAGTTGGCAGTCGAGTATAAAATACTGAACTTGACTTAAATTCTCACTACTTTTTATTCCCAGTCTCTTTTCTGGAAAATTGTCACCCCAAGTGCTGTTGTCCTTCCCAAAATCACGTGTTTAATTGCTACCATGTAATGACCCTTGAGTTTAGTATGTGAACATCAAATTACAAATTAAGGGGGTGAATCACCTCTCTGCCTCTCATTTAGATCATTCCAGTGTTTGTGGTTACTTCTTAAAAGCTTTCTGCAATTAGCAGTTTGTTGCGGCGTGCCAATGCTAATTATCGGATAATTGCTGTGATCACATTTGCAGAGGTGAATGAGAAGGTTGGTTCATTCTCGGATTCTTGGAACATGCAAGCATGCTGTATATACAGTATTTAAATAGAAATGATTTTCAGTCTAATTTTGAGATTTTTACTGAATTGTAACTTTTCATTTCACACTTTACATTAAAAACAATCATTCCTTTGTTTTTGATGGTTTGTGGAGCGATTTATCCCTGTGGCTGTTTTACAGGTTAAAGAAACTTCTCCAGACACATGCACACCTGTCACCAGTGGACCGAAAGACTACGGTCCTCAAGAAATCATGTACGGTTTGTTGCGTTCTCTGGCATCACCTGAAATTAAACTCCACATCTTGCACACAAGTAACCCAAACCATTTACATGACCTTCAACCCCAGAACAAATCCATCATGACTCTCTGTTGCTCAGATCCCAAATTTCAATGCTCCTAAAGATGTAAAAATTGTAAAGTGCCACTTGAGAGTGACTTCAGAGAAAATAGCTAAACGACAGATGATTGAGAAATGTTTCAAGAAGTTGGTAATTTTTATATGAGCATTGTTATTTTTAATTAAACCTGTGTGACTTTTTCATGTAGTGTGGTATATTTTGAAATACGGTAAAGTTTAGTTAAAGGAGGCATTATAGGAGAATAATGATAACAACAACAGCAACAATAATATAATTTTAATAGGAATAGTATACCCATAAATAAAAATTTGCTGAAAATGTTCTCATTCCCTGCACATCCAAGATGAAGAGAAGATGAATTTGTTTCTTCGTTGGATCAGACTTGGAGAATTTTTACATTTCATCACTTGCTCACCAATGGATCCTCTGCAGTGTATGGGTGCCGTGAGAATTATTATTATAATTTTTTTTTTTTTTATCACTAAACAGGTGATAAAAACATCTCCAGTTGGGTGTCCTAAATGTTAATCCAAGAAACACTTTTTGTAGTTTTAACAAGAATTATTCCATATTTAATTTATACAGTGTACAGTGACTATGCAATGATATTTTACATTTAATTGTTCTGTTTCTGTACTTGAACACCTACAAACTTGAACAAACATTTTATCTTTGTTTTATTTATTTGTGCTACAGTATTTATACGATTTCAAACAGGGCCCGCAAACCCCAGCTACGGCCCGGTGGATTATGGACTGTTTTTTTCACCAGAAGTGACAGTTTTTGATAGATTTTGATGTCTTGATGTATTTATTTCGTACAAACACACAACTTTTCACTTTATAAGATGTTAACTGATTGACTGGAGTTGAGTGGATTGCTAGTGGATTATTGTGATGTTTTTGTGATGTTTTTTCAGCTGTGTGAACTCTCATTCTGACGGCACCCATTCACTGCAGAGGATCCAATGGTGTACAAGTGATGTAAGGCTACATTTCTCAAATCTTTTCCAGCAAAGAAGTAAAATCAGTCATCTACATCTTGGATTGTTTGAGGATGTGTACATGTTTAGCTAATTGTCAGTTTTGTCCACCTGACTTGCTCTACAGTACTTATCAGAAAATGTTTACAACAAAGTATTTTGAATTTTGAAATGGACCTCTGAGTGTGAACTTCTAGTGTGCTTTTTTTATTACGGCTGAGTGTAGACATGTTAATGCTTGTGTGTGCTTGCAGGCACGCAGTTCCTGTTTCCTGGTGCAACTTGGCAACTTGCTCACAAGAATAGGTACATGAGACAAAGCAGCAGCTGTCCCAGAAATGTGACGCTCAGCCATAAAGGGAATGAGGTGTATCATGATTGATAATTATTCACATCGCCATTAGTGAAGTGAAAGAGCCAGTCACCCATGTCAGGAATGGCTCCCAGATGTGTGAGCATCTCTCTCTCAGCCTGTCTATTATCTTTCTGAAGCTTTTTTTTTTTTTATTCTCTTATGCAACTATAAAAATCACATCACGCTAATAATGCATTTAAGACTCATCTGCACTTAAGGGAGCAGCTGGTTGCAATGATCCACTGGAATGTTTCTCATCATGTTTCTCAAGGTCAATAAAATTATTTTTGCCTCATTCATTACATAATGATTCTCTTTTGATCTGTAATGTTTGCAAATAATATGTTTGCTTGGCAGTGCAGTCATTAGGGTGGAACAAAAGAGACGTGGCTTCCGTCACGCGAACCTATGCATGAGGTTTTATAACATTATAACAAGGTTGAATACACTAACATTGGTTTGGAATACTTAACAAAATAACTATGTTTGTCTATGTAAAAAAAAAAAAAAAGAGTTATGTACTCAAGAGTAAAAAAAAAGTTCGAGACA
>NW_020526593.1:0-36093 GCF_003368295.1 Carassius auratus | reverse complement strand
TTTTACAGAGCATCAACGGAGCTGTGCAAGTGTTTGGTGTTTGTCCCTGCATTTCGAAGAAGCTTGTTTTACAAACAAGGCCCAGTTTGACGCCGGGTTTGCATATCGTTTATTTCTTAAGGATGATGGCAATCCCAACGAAAAAGGGTCACGATCGTGTGTTGGAACCGCAGGGTGAGTAAAACTGCTTAAAATATCTCTGCCTCCTTGTTAGTGCATCCGACTCCCATGCCGGAGACCAGGGTTCGAAGCCCCGCTCGGAGCGAGTCATTGCTGCTGATGCTCTCGTTCAGTTTTCAGCCTCAGGATCTGATTCTGTAATCATAAATAAACGGCTGAATCTGACTGTTAACCATGGTTTGTTTTGGATGATGGTTTTTTTTTCCTCACGCTAATGTCAACAACTTCCAAACGCTCTCAAATGCAAAAGCCTACTGGCGCTCGTGATTCTTTAGCTCCGCCCACACGTCACAGTTTACAGAAAATAATCAATAGTTGCAGGTCTATCCCACATACACACAAAAAAAAAAAAATCAAGCGTCTTCACATCATCCTTCAAAATAAAGGTTCGGTCTAATGTGATGTGATTGTGACGGAAATATATCACTTTTGTACAGTAGAATATGTCATTTTCAAAGTAATATAATAATACAAATAAGAATTATAGTAATAAAATAATAATAATCATTAAAAATGATGTTTAAGGAATAATTACACAATTGTTATTCCATGTTTTAATTGTAACAGGAATAAAAATGGAATTTGAGAATAAAACGTATTTCCTAAAAAAAAAAATACTGATAAATTGTTTAACTGAATCACTTTCAGGATTTCAGTTAATTGGACATGCTATTTGATTTCTAAAATGTATTTTAACCATTAAGATGTAATTTGAAAAGATAAAACAAACCAAAAAAATTATAAAACATATTTACTTAATTTCTTCATGAGTGTTAAGTTAAATATTAAGTAGATTTTACCTGAGAATGACAGGTGAGTTGCACTTTATATTAGAGCAGTCAAATTTACTTAAAATATATTTGTGGCAAATTCTTTACTTTTCGCAAGTAAATCTTATTAATTTTTTTTCAGAGTTGAGCGCGTTGCATACAATTTTTATTAATTTTCATAGAAATGGAAAATGCTTCTTTTCTCTTTTTTTTTCTCATTGTTTTCCACACTATTAGTATGACCAGTACTTAATTTGTAAATTGCTAAGTCCGGAATAAAGTGGGGTGACCGCTTAGAGGACAGAGAGGTAACGGTGCATTTGAGCAACATTAGTGGACCAACTAAACCGATTAATAGTGTGCATGTACTCAAAAAAAAAAAAAAAAAAAACCCAATTCATGGTTTTAATAAAATCATTATATTATTTCAACCTCAAAATTTTTGTTGTGTTGTTGGATAGTTTTTGTGTAACCTGGGACTGAACAGTCGCAACAACATAGGGGTTGTAATGAGTGCGGACTGTTTCCTCTTCAGGGTAGTTCTCAGTGCCACTGACGACTTTTTTTTGGGTCAAATATAGGTTTGTGGATTTTATTTATAAAACCGTTTCTTTGCTGTAAATTATTTTATTTTATGCAATGCAAACTACAGGAACGCATTTAGTAACCAAAATGAGTCACACCAGTCTTTTTTCAACTGACTACTTTTAAATGTTGATTTTTTTTTTGTTAAACAAGTTTAAATGTGAGAAATATTCTGTGTGTGTAAACTGTGAAATAAGTTGTATTAAGAACTGTATTTAATGAAAATGTATGTGTAACTTCACTTGCCTAGATGAAGTCCCATTTGAAGTCCATTCGATTTTTTTGTAGAGTGGCAACCTTTGGATTGACTGTAGTGGACTTATTCACCACCTTCCCCGTCTTCTTGGAGACTACCTTGCCTCGGCAGGTCTTTGAGCCTCTTTCTGGGTTTATTCCATAGAATCATCTAAGGAAAGTTGCATTACACATTACCGAAGTGTATAATAACCATTTTTCAAAATTCTGATTAATTAATTTGGTTTAGAATTTAGATTAATTTTGTAAAACTTTATAATAAGTATAAAGTAATAAAGCACTTATAAATCATTTGCAAACGATCTATATATATATTCTGACTCGTTTGGATTTAATGTGGATCTACATGCCTTTCTCACCACTGAAATGAACTGAAAAAACTGAAATGGAAGAACACAAGTAGAACACAGGAGAAAGGTTGAGGTAACTAGTTTGCAAATAATTTATTACTTTACTACTGTATACTTATTATAAAGTGTTACCACAGATTCTAAGAGAGTGATAAAATGCAAAAAGGAAAACACTTACCTTTGAAAAAATTCTAATGTGCAACAAGCCTCCTCTTGATACTGCAGGTTGAAGATGTAGTGCACAGCAAACACTTGCAACTGCAGTCAAAAATGTTGACTGGACACTCACAAAGAAAAAAAGAAGCAATTTTTAACAATTGTGCACAACAGCAATGTTAACAATTTTATATCTCAGCCATCAGTAAATGTTTCTTCTTCATCATGTGCAATGACACACTAACCCAGCAAAATCAGATGAGGATTGGCAGGTAGATTGAGTGTCTTCTCAACCTCAGATGCAGATGCTGCAACCTGTAGAGAACACACAATACACAAATAATAATATTACATAATATAATGTGGTGAAGTGGAAAGAAGAAAATTAAATACTTACATCTGCATGCGAATCCAGTCCATCTTCATGTTCCTGAAGTGGGACATTAACGTTAGAATCTTGACAAGCAGGTGTAACCATATCTATGTTCTCATCCTGGGACATCCTCCAACTTTTCATTAAAAACACATAAAAATATTCTGTCTACTGCTCTCTCCTCTTCCTCTCTCTCTAAACTCTCCTCTCTCCCACACACACACACACGCGCTCTCTCTCCTCTCTCACACACACACACACACACACACACTCTCTCTCTCTCTCTCTCTCTCACACACACAAAACTGTATTTGAGTCTGAGGAACAAGTTAGAATGTAAGTGAATGAAGTAACGTTTCCTCTGTGATATAACGTTAGAGATTTGTGCCAATAAATCCAGTGCAAACTTAAAATTAAAATGTGCTCACATACAAAGCCCACTTTATTAACAATAAGTTAGAATATATTTAGATTACACTCTAACTAGTTTAGATACGACTTATATTGAAAGACTAATGTGTCACTCCGAAAAAAAAAAAACCGTTTCTCACCATAACGTTAACGCTACTCTTTCCATCTATCCAGTCAAGTGCTCATGCAAAAGGCGATGAGTTTATGCTTCCTAAGTAAAATTAAGTTTACAGGCCTATTTTCGATTTCCCAATATATAAGGATAATATATAAGTTACCAACTTTATACGCACCTAACTTAGCAACATTATGCAAATAAAACAAATCATCGATTTAAACTACACTGGGTTGGCGCCAATGCAAAATGTAAATATAATTGTGCAAATAAGTGTTTCAGAAAATCAGGAAAACACACTTACTTCATATCCTCCGTTATCTGCAATCTGTAATCGAGATTATATTTGAGATAATATCCGTTTTATTCACTGAGACTGATGATGCTTTTCTCTGGTATCAGAGCTAACCGCTGCTTCCCCTCCCCCACCGATCACGTGCTCATCTTCTAAAGTTGCCGAATATGTTCAATTCATATCCAATTAAATAATCAGCGAACGCAAGTATTTTATATTTAACTATTTACAAGTTTAACATTTACAGGATTTTACACCAGGAAAGAAAAAAAAAACGATGCAAATCCTTCACAAACACACACATACACACTTAACTTTCAGGAGAAATTTGTAAAAATTGCATACATGCTAGTTCAACCGTCTTGGCAAGATTTGTCAAAGGTAAATTAAAATATTGTGCCCACATTAAAAAAAACGCTGCAGTTTAAGATAAAAATGTATTCAGACTTTGATCTGCTTACCTGTAAATGAGCCTCAACTTGAGATGAAATCCATAAAACTTTGACTGAAACCATGCTCCTCCATGCGTCAGCTAGCGTTTGGTTCCCCCTCTCCCACCGATCACGTGTGCATTTACGGTAAGACACCGTAATTTTAGAAAAACAGTTCAGTACTGTATATTTACGCTGTTAATATGCTGTAAATTTACAGAAATTTTTTACAGTGCACATATATATATATATATATATTCTCTGCCATCTCATTTCGTGTGCCAAATATATTTATTTATATAAATTAATTGTATAACTGTAAATACATAATATGATCAAAAGCTGAAGTGATTACCTTAATTAATTTGTTATAATATGTATATCTCAATATTTTAACTAATTGCAAAAACTGAATAATCAAATGTATACTGATTAATGAGCAAAATAATCAATGATTAATTATTCTAATAATCGTTGGATTAATCGATTATCAAAACAATTGTTTGTTGCAGCCCTAATAACCATGACAGCCTCAAAACTTTCACTTTTTCACTTTTTTTTCACTTTATTTCAATGTTAGTGTCAGTGTATGAATGTATTTTAAAGGGTTCATAGCAACTGATTAGCTGTTGGTTTTCTCACTCACACAGAGATATGATTACCTTATTTCACATCCTTACAACTACTGTCACACTGAACTGTCGGCACTTGATGACCCTGAATGCATTTTATGCTGTGGTTTGATTAAAAGCGAAGGCTTCTTGAACATCGCTGGTGTGTTTATCTGTCCTCACACTGACGGAGTGAGTTAAAGGTGCATGTATGTGCTGTTTGGTGACTGGAACTAAAGAGAACTAAACCAAAGGCTGATAAATGATGGCACGGCACCTTCACCCACTTGACTCTTGACTCTGATATACTACACTTTTTTCAGGGCATTGGACACGGATGCACAGAGAGAGAAAAGGCTGAAAGAGATGCTACATGTTTAGAGAAAGTGAGAAGTGTAGTCGAGGGAAATGTGAGATCCATTCAACCAGCTCTCAGCATTGAGATTGCCAACACCGGCCTGTCTGAGGCAGATGACTTCTGGATAGCTTCAGGGGAAATCACTGTGTACTCCTGCGAAGAACAGCCTTATTTAACCGCAGACAAGAGATGTGAATGTAGACCAGCTCATTTCGAAGGTGCTTCTAGAAAATCGGTGTCTAATATAAAGACTGTGTATCATGGAAAGGCTGAGGCATAACAGATTTTTACTTAAGGCCTGAGGCTCATTTGAAAGGTTTAGATGCTAAATTGCTGACAAAGTTTTGGAAATAGTAAAAGGATGATTTACTGGTGGACTGGCAAGAAAGCCTCCTCATAGTAAACTCAAAAACGTTGTGCTTATCAAGAAAAGAGAAACCTACAAAGAAATTGTAACATTTAAAAATGGAACAGAACTGAAGAATGTCAAAATCAGTTGATTATTCATTTATATATTTACTTACCTACCAACCAATCATTTTTACCACTTATTTTAGGGAAGTAAAGGAAGAAATTGATATAGAGTGTCACCATCCAGTTAACATTCAAAAAATATCTTTGCAGTGTTTAATTATGTATTATTTTTTTATTGATTTACTCATTTTAAACACAATTTTAGCAGTGTGGTTCATTTGTATTTCTTTATTATTACTTTTTTATTATTAAAACAGGGTATGATGTGGAGCTTCACCATCAGTTTTTATTTTTATTTAATTGTTTGTTTTTGTGTTTTTTTTTATTATTTTTTTATTATTTATTTATTTAACTAATGTGTTTTAATGAATTTGCCTCTTTTTTTATTCATAGGGAAGTAGAGCGAGGACGAGACTGGGTCTGAAATGCACAGTTTTTATGCCAGAAGCATATAAACATCTATCATCCTCACATTGAAGTGCAAATAGGGTTTGTGTCTGGCAAACTGTGCTTCCGACGGTGTTCTAGAGTCAAGCAGCTCATACGGCTCATTCGGTCCTGCTGCACGTAGAGCCCCATCCTCAGAACCCAATGGGCCGTGCGGTTCTTTGTAATGGGCCAGAACATATGAGCTCCACATGTTTATTAGCTGAGGAAAAAAAAGGCTTGTTAACTCCATCCTGAATACATCCCTCGCAGTCTTCCGAATCGCTGTTCATTTCTTCTGTCTTCTGAATATGCGTTTGCTTCCTTTTAGTAGAATTAAAGCACCGATAAGTTTGGTTTGTTTTCTTTCTTTCTGACAGAGTTCATTCAAACTTCTGTTTGGTTCCTTATTAAAATGTCTCAGATCATAATAGGAGATCTTAAAACGTAATGGCTCATGTTTTATTCACTTGTTAAATGCGAAACAGGGAAGCTTAAAGCTCCGAGCGCTCTAGTAGAGAAGTGGACCTGTGAAGTTATAGGTGGCGGGGACTTAAAGACTGAAAATAGTGACACTTAATGGATCGATCTGTGAAACTGGCACTTTTAAAGTCAAGAATGTAATTTCTGAGTCAGTCGCAGCACATAATGATAGTTTCCAAACAGGCTTTGGGAACACTTCTGCCACCCTTTCTGCATCCTTCTTCCATTTTTCGGCAAAACTGGAAGTCCTGCTCCAAATGCATTTTTGAATTAATTTTGGGTTGTATTATCCACAAGTCTGTGTCTGTGTGTGCTATATGGTAACAGTGAATCTCAGCTGTGAGGAAAGACTTGCTATAAAACAGTGCATATTTAACACCATCGCATGAGTGTGTTCGCACATTTCACAGATTGGCTTCTTGCCTGTTGTTAAAGGAAACCACTATAAGATGTTGTGTGTTTAAATGGATTCCCTCACTTACTCCAGTCAAGGCCGTTTCACCACAGTTTTACTGCATTTCACTGAAAACATCAAAATCATGTTTGCAAAATCATCTTATATTCAAGTCTCTTCAACCCAGAAAATTATCACATTTTTTGGGGTGGGTTAGAATGAGAATTAGATTTCCACAATGCTGTCAAAAAGCAAATGTGATTCAGACTGGAACTTTCTCGTAAGTGGTGGGGAAAAAATGCCAACTAGCACTAATGAGTTCACTCATTTCTCCTCCTAGATGCAAAATGTGTCTTTTATTTCTCTACCATCTGCCAGGAGAATCAAATTAAAGTTAATCAAACCGAATAAACGTTTGAGTTGGCATGAAAAGAGAGGATTAGGGTGAAGTTTGTTTGACAGTGTTAACTGTGGTATTTTTATTGCTACCCCAATCTGAAATGTCAGACTAGTACCTGACTTTAAATGTTGAAATGACCTCACATCCTTCATGCTGCAGTATATCTCATTATCTACATGCAGGAACATTCCTAGAACAGGTGGTCTCACCCTGTTCAAAACTACAACAACAAAACAGCATATGCTGTTTAGGTATGGTTTGAAGCATGACAGCTGGTTCAAGCTGGTCCTGAGCTGGTTTAAGCTGCTCATAAGCTGGTTATAAGTTGGTTATGAGCTGGTACTGAGCAGGAGCTAGTTGCGTAGGACCAGCTTAGAGCCAGCACATGACAAACTAAGGACCAGCTTAAACCAGCTACCATGCTTCAACCAGCATATGCTGTTTTTTTTCAACAGGGCAGTCAACCAGCTGCACTGTGGAAGTAGATTAAGAGATGGAAATCATCCCAACAGTTGTAGTAAAGTGAAGAAAGGTCTCTCCATTCACTAGGTTCATGTCTCAGATGAAACCATTCGCTGCTCATCCTCTCTCTCAAGCTACTAGAGCTCAGCAGATGAAATGATTTTCAAATGGTCTCTGAGATCCACAGAGAAAATGGATAATTAAATTAGAGCTGGTGATGTGCGGAGACTGGGAGGCAGCACACACACCTGTACCTGTAAAAAAAAAAAACTGTGGATCTGTGGAAAATTCTGCAAACCTTCAAAGCTCAGAAATTTCAACCATCCATCCATTTAGTTCCGTCGTTCTATGTATCATTCTAATATTCTGCCTTCCATCCATCCATAAAGTTATTTTGTTCTGTGCATCAGTCTAACATTCTGTCCATCCATCCTGTTCTATTATTTTATGTATCATTCCATCCATCCATCCATCCATCCTGTTATACTCTTCAATGTATCATTACATTCATCCATCCATCCATCCATCCATTAGGTCTGGAATCGAGAAATGATTCTACATCGATTCTGAGATGTTCTGAAGGCATCGCAATTCTCTCTTGAATCGATTCTGAGCTTAGTTTTTAATAGCAGATGGCACCTGGTGCTTTAGAAATAGCCATATTCTGCTTGCTTCCAGTTCCTTATGCACCGCTTCATCAGTTTATAAAGTTCGAAAAGGTTGAAGCGAATTACAAGGATGTTCACAGTGGGTTGTTTACATTCATCTCGCATCATAAAAGCATAAAAGCCGATGTGCAACTACATTTAAGCACTTCGATTACTCAGCCGAATGCACAAGCACTCTTCTTCATGAGTGTTTGAGTGTGCAGTTAAGAACTAGCCTAGAGCGCCATCTGCAGTTAAAAACCAAGCTAAAAATCAATTCGAGAGAAAATCTCGGAATCGATCCACGAACCACGATGCATCGATTTATTGAAGATTCTTATTTGATGCCATTAGTATAGTTTTTGTCCTACCAGGAATAAAATGGAAGTGTTTTCATTGTGGTATAGTAGGTTTTTTTTTTTATCTTGAGAGAATATGCGGGTACGTACCGGCCTAGTTTTATCTGCCATCTGAGTGGGTATCTGTTCCAGAACATGCTTCATCACCTCTGAAGAAGTTGTCCAGAAAACAGCCAACATAGGTGTGTGAGAGAGAGAGAGAGAGAGAGAGAGAGAGCAGGGCCATTGACTGGTTTTCACTTTCTCTGTCTGCCAACCACATCAGCCATCTCTACATCTCTTCCTGTCTCGGATAATATCTGAGGTCATGGCATGGCGTCGGTGAGGATGTGTTTGTGTTGTCAGTTGAGTTGGGTGTGCAGGGGAAGATTTTGCCGTTTTCCTTCAGTGATTTCAATTCTTGTCTTCCTAAATACTTCTTCATGCCACTGTAATATAACCATCTGACAGGAAAATCTAATCAAATTCTGATAAAACATTAAGAATTACAGTCAAAGTATTCAAACACTAGAATTAACCATGATAAAACCATAATGCTCATTGAGGTATTTTCCCCCCAAAATTTAAGTCTTCTCCCCCTCTGAAAGGTAATTTCTGCACAGGATCGCAGGATTGTATAAATTGGATCTGAGATAATAACAGTGAATATTTTTAATCCAATCCAAATATTACGATCTAATCCATCCATTCAAGTATGATTTGTTAGTTGCCAAACATTATTTCCCACTGAATGCCTTTTCACCCTGAGATATGTGATGTTAAGGAAGTTAAATGTGTTGCGAGTGCCATTTTTGTTTCTTTTACATTTGAAGTATTTTATTAATGTCAGCCTTTGAAAAGCAGTGTGAATATATTAAATAACCCCTCTTATTTGCCTTTGCCCATAATCCACGAGCCGCAGCTCCCAGCATGCATTTCACTTCTCTATGGGCATTAGGGTTCCTTCATGCCTGTAATTATTCTATAACTGCTGTTTCTCCAAGCTCCTGTGCATATAGGCATGAGTTGCCAATTATGCTCTCTGCCTGCGCTGGAGTAAATTGCCTCCGTGGATGGGCAGGTGTGACGCAGCAGGATTTATCACATGTATTACACGCGTATGTTGCCAGCGTGAGTGAATGAGAGTTTAAACATAGCCCATAGGCTGGTAACTGTATAGCTCTAGTTTGTTGCTGGTGTTCACAGCCGGTTTATCCTCTGAATTACTTTTTTTTCCCCATTGATTTTGTTAAGGTTGCTGCTGGGTCAGCATCTACTCGTCTGGTGTCAGACAGAGCTAAAAAACAAAAACAAAACAATCAGCTTGGTTTAAAAACACACTCCGAGAGTCAGTGCTTATTAACATGAACACAAGACATCCCACTTTTCTTTTATCCTTTTATTGCAGAGCAGTTTTGGGGAAGCTACTTGAAGACTAAATTAGCAGGAGCTTGGGGCAAATAACAAATTAGTTCAACCACACTAAAACTACCTTTTTAGTTAAATCAATTAAGAGGTACTTACAAACACAGCTAATTGGTCCCTTTGCTTTCAACTTTGCTAAATAATTGAAATAATATTTCTTTAATAAATAACTTATCTTGGTCTGATGTTATCAATGAGATCCTTTTTTATTATTAATATAATATTTAAAAAAAACATTCGTTTATTTGATTAATTTTTTTTTCCATTTTAGATAATTTAAACTAATTAATTTTA
This sequence comes from Carassius auratus, assembly GCF_003368295.1. Classification (NCBI taxonomy): domain Eukaryota; kingdom Metazoa; phylum Chordata; class Actinopteri; order Cypriniformes; family Cyprinidae; genus Carassius; species Carassius auratus. Next base: position 25,860 of record NW_020526593.1, on the reverse strand, counting down.
AATAATTCATAATCATTAAAAATAATTAAATTATTTTTTAAATAAATTATTTAATACATTATTTAATAAAAATAATTAATGTAAATGTGTGTGTGTGTGTGTACTGTATATAATGATACATATATTACTGATTACAGTAGTATATTTTGTGAAAAACAGCATATCTTATGAAAAACTGCTATTGAAAATGTATGATATTTATAAAAAAAAAAAAAAAAAAAAAAAATATATATATATATATATATATATATATATATATATATATAGACGGTTTCATCGAGCGCACGCGCCTGGACCTAAGTTAACTTCCGGTCTGTTGGCTGCAATACCTTGCCTTCTAAAAACACAGTTAAAGTCAAGGTGATGAGTAAACTGAAGTTGGGCTCAAGTGGTTGTGCTGCGGGATGTGTTTCCCATACGTTTATTTATTTTTTGGAGACTCGCCACAATTTTAAAACTGATCGATTTTCAAAAAGGCTTCGTTGAATAAACATGAGTAACGTTACGTACTGCACTTTTATTAAAAATAATTCCTTCCATTTAGATGTTTAAATATCAAAGCCAGGCACAGGTGTTTTTATATCGCTGTATTTCTGAAGGAAGACTTGCATGTTATATGCGTGATAAAGCAGCGTGTGAGCGTACCAGCTCTGCTTTGTTTACAGCTGTTACTGGGGAAATCTCTATTTCTCGCGCTTTAGGTCTATGCTTTAAAACATCTCCTGCTGGCAAATCATGAATTTGCATATTCATTAAGTCCGCCTGATCCACGCAGCAAACATATTTTGTTTGTTATCAAAAATATCTGCTTTAGAGGTACTTGGCTGTTGTTATTGATTCTATTTGGAGTCTACCGGAAGTTAAGTTAGGTCCACAAAAGCGCTCACGCGCATTAACGTTTGTTTATGTTGATGCCGTTGAAACCGTCTATATATATATATATATATATATATATATATATATATATATATATATATATATATATATATATATATATATACAAAAATACATAGTTTTAATGTTCCATGTGCATAAATTATATTTAAATGTAAACAAACAAACAAAAACTAGAAAACAGTGATCTATATAGGCACTGAAATTAGTGATTTACCTTGAACGTTCTGACTGAACTAATTTGCTAATTAAATCAGACATTAAATAAGCATGATTTGTTGAAGAAGTAGACGTTCATAAAGGAAACACTTGAAGACACATTCTCTAAAAGACTTTTTACAGCTGCTGTTCACATCTCATCTTATAAGAACCATATTTCTTGTTTTTACCCTAGAGAGCTTTAGAGAGCAGTAGAAACTTGTGAGTGAATCAGATGCATATGATTTGTATTTTATGTTTAGTGCAACATAATACCTCTTGTTCTGATGTGGCTTTGGGTGTCTTAGACTCTGACTACTTCAAGTTTACTTGCCTTCAGGGTAAATTCTGCCCCAGAGATGGCCTTGTTATATTGTGGAGCGTATGTAACTGTATGTGCGTGTACATCTGTTAAGGCCTGTGAGCTGAGCATGTGTTTCCGCGGGGAACGCTGTGTCTTGAAACACTGCGTGTTGATTGGTCCCTCAGAGCTCTCATTAAAATATGAACTGTTAATGAAATGCTGGATTCTCTCGGCTTCCCTATCGAGGCACGAACCAATGAGAGCGCAGCAGGCAGTGACCTCATGTCTCCACGCGCACGCTTCAATGAGAGGCAAATTAAAGCTTCTCTAGCTCTCCTTCCCTCGCTTCCTGCCGCTCTTGATCATTCTTTCCTTTTGTTTCTCTCTTTCTCTGGGTCTCACTGTACAATATTTAATTTATGCTAACTTGGTTTAGAGGTAGTTGTGTGTGTGTGTGTAGAGAGAGAAAAAAATAATATAATAATTTATATATATATATATATATATATATATATATATATATATACACACTCAGACTCACACAGATAGAAAGCTCTATTTCTCAGCAAATACTGATTACTGAATTAAATTAATTAATCAGCATATTTTATAACTGATTGACATGCCAGTTTTAATGTATATTTTCATACAGCTAGATGTTGTATGTATTATTTAACATTTCAGAAGTGTGGCTTTGATCTCAAAGGAACAAAAATTAGCATGATGGGAGATGAAAAAATAAATAAAAAGAACAGTTGCTATTGGTCCGTGCCTTTAACACATGCATCATAATGTCAGATTTGATTGTACAGGTGGAACGAATACAAATCACTGCAGAGTACTAATGGCAGTTAAACGTTCATTAGCATGTCGAGGGGATTCCAGAATGCCACGGTATATTCCATGAGCATAATGTTCCAGTAAAGCTAGCCAGGGAGCTATGAGGTTGGCTTTATGCTATCAAAAATACCGGAGACCACACTCCCCGCTCCGTTCACGCCATCCAGTCATAAACACTAAGCTTCCGCTGGTTCTCCAGAGAATGATGATTGAACATATTTCATGTAATTAAACTGGGATGTGGGGAAAATGTGAGATTGAAAACATTAGTCACTGCACACATGTGCGCTCGGAGGCTCTCGTAAATGTGAGTGTGATTTGGGTGAGCTCTGAGACGCCGGATCAGTTCCAGCTTCTGAAGATGTGATTTTTAGTAAATGTTCAGCGTGTAATATTCTTTATTTTAATGGCTGTAATCAACATTACAGCAGGCCATATCCTCAGAGACAAACCACATATCCAGAAGTTACTGCTGTCTCCTCGTTCACTTAATATACAGCTAAATAAGAATTATGAGCAATTTGATGAAGAAATCTGTTCAATCCCATTACATGCTTTTCTCACATTCTCTTTAATGAATAAGAATGTCATTTACTGTCCGTTGTGTTTCTGCACTAATTTGAATGTGCCAAAGAAGAACAGAAGAAGGAAAAAAAGTGAGGAAAAGAATTTAACAGATGAAGATGTCAGGCAGGGGTCAAAATGCAATTATTTGACTATCCCTTGCTGCAGTTTTGTTGGCCCAGTGGCAAAATAAATAAATTATAAAGCTGGTATGAAGTTTAAGAATTTATTTGTTTCATTTCATTTTATTGTGTAGCATCTTTCCAATGCCTGTGAAGAATTTAATAAAGTCAAACACTTTAAGATTAATTACATTATAATTTTACGCATACATTTTAAAATGTATTCAAAAACGCTCACTGTATATCGACTCAGTAGTAAACATGACTACACTACAGACTGATTTAAAAAAAAAAAAAGAGCCAATTAAGTGATTTTTAATTTTGTGTGCAATATGTATCAGTTCACAGAGTGAGACTACAGTTGAGTGGGAACATCTAATTAGGATGTGATTTGGTGACCTTTAATGATATAAACACTGTCAGTATGCTTGCACCTGAAAAGGCTACATCAAGGACACTTGTTAGCATCCTTATAAATGGTAAAATGGGAAAGAGTACACTGCGGTCATGCGAGCTCATTAGAAAATGAAACGCCCTTGTAAGACACAATGAGGAAAGAGAAGGAGAAGAATAGGAAGGGCATATGGGCATATAGTAGTGGTGCAGGAAATTAAGAAGGGATTAAAATGGGCATTTTGCTCAGCAATATTCCTGCTGGTATGTTAATGTATGCAAATGATCTATGACCCAGAATGAGAGATGGAGAGGGGGGGAAGAAGCGTCCCAGAAGACAGGCCTCTGAGAGGGTAGTTCGGCATTCTGCACCTGTTTGGTGAGCTGTGATTGGCCGTAGGGAATACTCAGGAGAACGTGTTTCCCTGTAGCTGATCAGTTTTCTGTGTTTAGGAGCCGTGTTTGACAAGGTTGAAGTTAGTCCTGCTCTGGAAACCTGTCTTACAGAAACAAGTTCATCTGACTTTAGCCCAGGGATGTGAAGAATCGGATGGGAGCGTGTTCAGTGAACAGATTTCAGGGAGCTTAATGGAATTTCATGGAATTCAATTTGCGCATTTAAAGCACTTTGGAAATGGAACAACTCATGGAACAACTCGTACTTGGGAGTTAGTGCTCAGTGCTCATATTATTCTTAGACAGCAGGACTTTTCAGTTCTCATTAAGGAACAATATATTGGGACTCTATTATAAATGTATAATATATATATATACAATTTTTTTTTTTGTTTTTTTTTTTATTCTTGGTTGTCTGACAAAAGCCTGACTCAAGAAAATTGTGGAAAGTCTTTGATTGCAGCTTGTTTTGAAAAAAGCTAAAAAAAAAAATAAAAAAAAAATCATTTTCTTTGTCCAATGTGCATCAGAAAATCCATGACTGTCTGAGAGCAAGACTAGAGTCATATTTATCTGTCTCAAACCCTGACAATTGGAACAATAACTTCTTATTAATCTGCAATTAACAAGTGTCATTTTAAAATAATTAGAGGAAACAAAACAACTATGATCCTCTCAAAGATCCAATTTTTCATTCATATTGACCTGTCTGTTTCCCTTCTTGTGATCTTTTACAAGAATCCTGATATTGATAAGCTGTTGCTCTATTTTTCATTTGTTCTTGAGTTTTTTTTTCTTTCACATTTAAATCGATCAGTTGTAACGTGTCCCTTCTCTCATACTCCTCCTTTCCTTCTCTTTCACACTTTACTGATTTCCCCTGTTCTTGGACGTGTGACTCTTACAGCCACCGCTAAGGATTTTCTCTCATATGTCACACACACACACACACACACACACACACACACACACACACACACACACTCAGATGTGTCCATGGTTCATTTTCACCCCATCAGTAGGAGGGACAGGTGTTGAAGTGTCTGATGAGTGTGTGTGGTTTGGTCATGGCTGATGCGAGACCCGGTTCACCCCATCTGGCTGTTCCCTAACTAGAGACTTAACCATATTCAGTTTAATATATCAATAAATGGAAGAATAATAATGTTGAAAACCAGCCTGTGATTAAGTAACAAGGTATAGATCTGACTATTTCCCCCCTTAGCAAGCCATGACTTTGAGAAGTGATTGGCAGAATATTTGCTCTCTCTTCTATGTTGTGTTGGACTGATTTGTCTGATTCAAATTAAGGAATCGGTTTGTTTTGATGGTTGATGTTAAAAGTTTTACTTATCATTTTTTGTAATGAAATGTTTAGGCCTTGTTAGGTGCTGCAGTTCATATGTTTTAGACTCAATGAGGCCTTTATTTGATTGGTTTATTTTGCATTAGTGTAAATTTATCCACTCAGCTGCTTTCATTTCACCCTAATCAAGATTCAGCACGAGAAAACTCATCATTGTTTTCAAGGCAGAGAAAAATACAGGGTTTATTAAGTTTTCATTATATATTTGCAATTAATCACACCTTATTTTTTAAAATGTTACCGAAGAATTATATTTCAATATAATTATAAATTGGATAATATAATAATAAAAAAAAAAATCTTGTTGAACTAGATTTAACTTTAACTTTACTTAAGTTAACTTTGACTTTGGTTAAGTTTGTGTATTTTATCAAATAAATGTATGTGACCCTGGACCACAAAATCAGTCTTAAGTCGCTGGGGGATATATCAGCCATATATTGTCTGATCCGTATACACCATACATCAATGGAAAGCTCATTTATTCAGCTTTCAGGTGGTGTATAAGTTGGCACATTAGACTGGTTTTGTGGTCCATAGGTCACTTAAGTCCTTGCTCCCTTAAGCTTCAGTCTATTTTATGTTTACAGTTTTAGTTAAATGATAAATTATTTGATTACAAAAAGTATTTAAAAAATATTTTGCCCCTTTAAAAGCTTTATTGTAGTTGAACTACTTTTTTTTGTTTGTTGCTTGTAATGTCTTCTTCTTTTTTTTTTCTTTTTTTTTAGGAAAGCAAACTTGGCTGTCGTTGAACTGCTTTAAGTAGCTTGTAGCATGGCGCTCAGTCATTTGTAAAGTAGATCCCACTACTGATCAGACAGTGTGAATCTCCCGGGACAGACTTGTTTATGTGTGGACCAGAAACTCTGTGTACTTGTGCAACGTTTTGTTCAATATCATTTCTACGCTGCTCTGGACCTGTTTGTGAGGATGATGCACCTTGTGTGTGTGTTCGGGTGAGCAATTTCACGGTGAGAACCACGGTATTGATCAGAGAGAGCGGAGGCTTGCTCAATGTTTAATGTGCTCTTTCTGTACTGGAACTATCCTGCATTAAATATTAAAGTCTTAGCCCTGAACGCCTAGTGTAAATACCAGAGTCTGAAAGAGACCGGCTTGAACGCTCTCAGGGTCATGGGTCACTGACCTCAGCTGCCAGTGGGTGAATGATGCGGCTGTTGCCATGGTGAAGGTTATACCTCTGCTGTCACACAAGCCGTGGCGCTCTGACCTGCTGAGATGAATCAGCTTATTTACACAGCTTTATTTAAGAACCGTGACATCACTCAGGCTCTCAGGACCAAACTTCTGATTACAACAGACTCTCTGCTTATTGCTCTGCTGGTTCTGGGAGTGGATTTCAGCTCAGATTTAATAAAACCAGTGAGTTGGTGCTCCAGAAAAGGTGGGTTTTTAAAGATAAACAGAGATAAATGTACTGTAATCATGTCTTAAGGCTGAAATTAAGATAAATTGTTAAATTAAGCTCCTGAAGGTGTAGTTAACATAATAATAATAATAATAATAATAATAATAATAATAATAATAATAATAATAATAATAATAATAAATAAATAAATATAATGAAAAATATAAATTTAGCACTGCTTATTTTATATATATTATTTTAAAATATGTTTCTAGTTAAATAGTTAATTACATGATCACATAAATATATTTACTTTTATACTTATGTTTATTTTAAAAACTATTTATGTACTTTGTTTTTGTTTGTTGCATGTAGTGTTTATATATATATATATATATATATATATATATATATATATATATATATTAGTGCTGTCAAAATTAACATGTTAATGCATGCAATACATTTTTCCAGTTTAATATGTTAAAAATGTTTAATGCAATTAACTCGGGCGGAGCTAGAGTTTGTCATTTACTGTACAACTGCTGCTTCTGCAATAACATATGTTATGTCATCAGTTGTCATGCAGTTACCAAGGAAATTACCAAGGAATACAAATAGACTGTTTTATGTTGTTTCTACATTAATTATTACATTAATTTGAAGACAGATTATTACAATATTAAAATATATTTTTGACTCTGTCAATGCTCTTCTGGCTGAACTTCCATCATGCAAAGTCAAATCTCTACAGATGATTCAGTAAGCAGCAGCACAACTGGTCTTTAACAAGCCCAATATAGCCCACGTCCCACCTCTCTTTATCTCCCTGCACTGACTGCGGGTTACAGCTCGCAAGTTCAAGACACTGAAGCTTGCATATAGAAAAGCGTCAGGCTCAGCACACACCTACTTCCACTCAACGCCTCGTGGTACCATCACAAAGGCATAAAATCACTTTCCAGAACATTTTCATTTACCGTTCCTGGCTGGTGGAATGATCTTCCAATCCCTATCCGGAATGCTGATTCCCTGACATTTTTCAAGTGACAGCTCAAAAACTCGCTTCTTTCGTCACTATCTGTCTTCATCCTAAAAAATAAATATTTTTCTCTTTTCTTTCATCTTTCTCTATCAAGCTTTTACTTATTTGAACAATGCTTGAAACTTGTTATGATGAGCACTTCCTGTGTCTGTTTGCCTCTTTAAGATGAATTGCTTGATGTATTCCCCAATCATAAACCTCTTTGGATAAAAGCATCTGCTAAATTAATAAATGTAAATTTTATTTGATGTCAGTTACTGGTTTTTGCATTGTTACCAATTGTGCCATGCCAAGTTTCTGCTGGATATGACGGGTGCAGGATGGATAAAGAGAAATTGTTGAGTAAACTCTAGACTCTAAACACAAAGAGAACGGAAAACAGTAAGCAACCTTATGTGTAATGACAGAGGTAAAGAGGGTCACCTTGTGTAAATGAGATTGGCTTTACTATTATGCATGAAATATTTGATCTACTCAATCAGCTCACACCTTCTTACGATCTGCTTTCTCTGGTGGGCTTAGTTTTGTATCTCTTTGTTGGCGTTTTGCATCCTAACAAGATTCCATGAACAATTTGTGCCATTATGATAATTTATTAAAGGCCTCATGTTGCATATTAATGAGCTTGAAGCTGATAAGACCTCAAAAAGCATTAAGCTCTGAACCGAATGCCCCTGTTCCCCCTCACACACCCCAAATGAAAGTGATTTCTCTGGAGGAGGATGTAACTCCTGAGGAAAGTAATGTACAGAGGTCTGTCTCCTCTGAGACACCAGCTGGAGGAATCGCACAGGCTATGCTATTTAGAGAAATTGAATTAGTGTGTCTGTGTGTTTGTGTGTGTGTGCGTGTGATTAATAACAGAGACAAACCACAGTGTGTGTTGTGTTTGTGGTGTATTTTTTTAGTCTAGACATTTAATGTCTCCAATAATCACCCCATGCCCTGCCCACAGCTGTAAAGAGTGTCTCTGATTGGCTCTTAACTCCCCGCTCTCCCAATTATGTCATAATCAATGAATGAATCCAACAAAGGCTTCATCAATCATCACTCATGTTAATAAAATCTTTTTCTCAAGTCTTGGTTTTTGTTACCATAAAGTTTTATTTTATTATTTTTAAGGATCTTGTGACTAGGGCTGCACGATTCTGGATAAATTGAGAATCACGATTTTTTTATCTCATATAGAGATCACGATTCTCCTACGATTCTTTATTATTATTATTACTATTAACATTATCATTATCACAAGTATATAAATTATTTTATTTTGCAAGGATTCTTTAAATTGATCAAGTGTGACAAAGACATTTATAACAAAATATTTCTATTACACACAATTATTGTTCTTCTGAACTTTCTATCAAAGAAACCTGAAAAAAATCTACTCATCTGTTTTCAACATAATAATAATAATAATAATAATAATAATAATAATAATGTTTTTTTTGAACGGCAAAACAGCATATTAGAATGATTTCTGAAGATCATGTGACACTGAAGACTGGAGTAATGATGCTGAAAATACAGCTGCACACCACAGAAATAAATTACATTTTAAAATACATTCAAGTGAAAGCAGTTATTTTAAATGGTAAATATGTCAAAACTTTACTGTTTTTGCTGTACTTTGGATCAGATAAATATAGTTTGGTGAGCAGAAGAGACTTTAAAAAAACATTACACATCTTATGGTTCAAAAACTTTTGACTGGTAGTGTATATATAATATATTTAAAACCCCAGTTTTTTTAATATTAGAATGATGAAAAAGTTGTTTAGATCACTGATTCAACGACTCACTCATAAACCTACTACACTTGTTTCATTTCTGGATGAATCAGCGTTTTTGAACCATTCTCTTGAATGAAAAATTAATTCATTGACAAATAAATTAAGACACTTGGTGAAACAATGCAATCGACACAAACGTTATTTAAAGCACAGTACTTTCAAAAGGGGATTTGTTATATTTTGATCGCTGCCATATAGACATCAATGTTTATATTTAAACTATAAACTTTATCCCAGTATTTCTGTGATAATATAAATGACTGTAAGACAGATATAATACTGTGTAGTTGAAAAGACTGTTTGTGAAGATGTTTCTTAACCAAACATGGTAAGAGCTCTCTCTGTGTCAGCGGCAGTGCACGCACGGATTTGAATGATCCGGTAAGACTTTGTCAAAGGTTTAACACTCGGGGAATCGTCGTCTTTTAGAAATGAGATCGAGAGGGTGTCTGAATCGAGATCGCGATCTTTTAACGATTAATCGTGCAGCTCTACTTGTGACATACTATTGCAATTTAAGGGACATTTAAATATTTTTTACATAACATTTTTTAAACGTAATATATATATATATATATATATATATATATATATATATATATATATTTTTTTTTTTTTTTTTTTTTTTTTTTCGTTTTTAGTAGTTGTTTATTTTAAGAAGTTTGTGGCTTGTGATGAAATATTTGATTTATATTCTATAATATGTTTGTTTTTAATAAATTTTACATATGTCGTGGCTTGGCAATTATAATTTAATTTAATTGGAATATTTTATTTTATTTTATGAAAATGAGCACCCTATTGCAAGTTTAAAGTTATGAGTAGGGCCACCTTTTTGCAATGTTTATTTGTTTACTGAGTCATTTACTGATGTACTAAGCAATGTTTCATAAAAATTATGATTTGTAATATTTTAATATCTGATTTTAAATTGTAATAATATTTCACAATAATCCTTTATTAAAGATTTTTTTTACATAAAAAAAAAAAAAATTAAATTAAATCTTATCAGTCCCAAGTTTTGACTATTATTTTTAGTACTGAATAAAATGGAACTAATTAGACTCCAGTGACTCATCACTGAGCTTACAGTGCATTGAAGGCTATTTTAACGTTACATTCGCTGCTGCCTTACAAGATAGCATTATTAAGTAGCCTACTGCTTGTAACCATTGAATATATGTGTACGATACCTAAAAACCCAAGTATGCAGTTCAGGATATAAAGCGTGTGCCTGCATACAGAGAGACAATGTGATTAGACTGAGGAACGCTGATTTGAATTTGATTTGTCGTGTTTGAGGAAGTTAACGGCTGCCACTGACTTGGATAAAACACCTTATGAGCCTTATTGATGCTTTCCTCAAGTGTTTGACAATACTGTCTGTTTTCTTGATCAGCCGGTGGTGAGTTATTGATGGCCGGGGAGGAGAGTGTCACGCTATCGCAGAATTATACATCACTTTATGAATCCATCAGCAGGAAGCTCGAGTGCTTGTCATCTATTCTCCTCATCTATCTGAAAGAGAGCGAAGCTTTCCTACTTCATCTTCTCTTTCTTCCTCTTGAAATATAGAGAAACGTCAGAGGAGAAGAGTGTATGATTAACTCCAAAGTAATGGAGATATGAGCGATGCATAGAGTGGAAATGACAGTTGGCTTCCGGTGCGTAGCGTCGGATTGTGTTTTGTGGAAAGAGTGGATATGCTTCATCTTTTCTCTCTCCTGTGACATCACTGGTTACTTTTAACCATCCCAGTGTGACAGGCTCCACTCCGAGCCGGACTCACGGGATGCAATTAAGTCACAGTGTATCATATATGCACGTGTGTGTGTGTGTGTGTGTGTGTGTGTGTGTGTGTGACAGACCCAGAGGGAAGGGTAGATGGAGAATGGCTGTTAGTGGGTTTAGGAGTTGGATGTAGATCTGTTTTCACTGATGTGGTTTGACTTGTCCGGCGGTACTTTAACATTGTCGTAGTGCAGGAAGCCCGAACAGCACAACAGAACTGAAGTGAACATCATCGTAGAGACATGTGCACGGAGCAGTTTACTCTGCAGAATATTTGTGTGTCTTTTTTAAGAAATTACTGCAAATGTAAGCATAAAAACAGTATCACAAACTGAATACAAGCGGGTCATTCTATGAAACGGGTGCTTTTGATGTTCCATTGGTTTTCAGTTCAGTGTTTGTGCGAGTTTAAATATTCTGTTTCATATCCTGGGATAGGAATTTGATGCTGATATTTGTACTATCATCTCTTAAATGTCATATTTCATATTATTTATTTATTTTCTATTATGGAATAGTTCGTTACTTTAAGAAATTGGTAACAATTTATTTATTTATTTAGAATGAATTAAATTAATTTAGTTTTTGTTTATTTATTTAGGGAAGACAGAAATCTTTAAGAATAGAGTTTTTCTTTTCTTTTTTCTTTTTTTTTTTGTACTGTTTAAAAATGTCCATAAAAACTGGCATCAGCTATTCATCAAATCTTTTTTTTGATGCCCAAACTGCATGTACGAGGGACACACACATGGAACAAATGCTTTTAGTGTGTGTGTGTGTGTGTGTGTGTGTGTGCTCTGATGATCATTGATGTTAAAGGCAGGTATCAATCCAGGTTTTCTATCACTTTCAACCATCTTATCTGTGTTTGGTGGAGTGTGTGCGTGTGGATTATTCTCACAGCTGGTCAGAGATATCTCCTCTGATAAGGTCAGAGCTGACCACTTTAAGGACACAGACACAGACTTATCCTATATCCGTCTTCAGAAACACATGGCCACTGTGGTGCGGAAGTGGCAGTGTGGAGAGTTTGTATTCTAGAGCAACATTCTTCAGTCCTGGTCCTCTACTGCAGTCTCTTCTAGAATTATTTATGCAAACAATGCATTGCAAGGAGTGATAGATAAACAAATATCCCTGATTCCTGATTCCTGATTTTTTTTTCTGGTTTTCAGAAACATTAATGGACACCCGGACTGCCACAGCAGAGCTCGGGTGGATGGCGTACCCTTCGTCAGGGGTGAGTGTGTGTTTGCCTGAAAGCATGACCTGCAAAACTGCTCACACTGTGTTAAAACACTTATTCTGTGTCTTTTGATTTGAGAAAAGCACTTTAAACCAAAACCTCCTTCTATTCACCCTTCAGCAACAGCTTACCAGAAAGAGAGACTAAACGCTTTCAGGTTAGCTCTAAGATAAGTAAAATGTTTGTACAACAGGTGCCATGTCTGAATGGTGAAACTAAGAGATCAACGACACACACACACACACTTCTTTCTCCCTCTACCAACAGGCACAGAGCAAAATCTCATCACAATCGTCATGCAAATTTCCCTCTGCATTTCACATTTAGAAGGAAGTAATGACATAATGGGTCCACTTAAAGTAAAAAAGCCCCTCTGAATTGGTCTAAATGTGGCCTGGAGATGATCAGGCTATTGTAATGACAGCCTGCAACCTGCAAAGTAATATAAAGGTTTCACTGAACTCTCAATGAGGGCACAAGTAATGTTGTGATTTCACAGTTTATATGTTTCATGTAGGTTCAGTTGAAAGTGATACACTTGTGTTTGTTCGTACTCTTGCTGTTGTCAAATAGAATCGTCTGCTAGCACAGTGACTTTGTGATTTTTATTTTATTTTTCAGTGTGAACAAGGTTTTTTCCTAATCAGGGTAACCTGTGGCAAAGCAGTTTCTGTTTCTGTAATGTTATATTTGTTGCCCCACCCACACTGAAATCTCATTGGTCTAAAATAATTTCACTTCACATCACTATGCAACATCAAAATGTATTCTGATCAGCTGTGATTGTTGCTTCATGGACATTTTTGTAACTCGCTTAATCAAATGTAAATTAGCCATTGAAGGGTTAGTTCAGCCAAATAGCAAAATGATGTCATTAATGACTCACCCTTATGCTGTTCCAAACCCATAAGACCTCCGTTCATCTTCGGAACACAGATTAAGATATTTTAGATTTAGTCTGAGAGCTCTCAGTCCCTCCATTGAAGCTGTGTGTACGGTCTACTGTCCATGTCCAGAAAGGTAAGAAAAAACATCATCAAAGTAGTCCATGTGACATCAGAGGGACAGTTAGAATTTGGTGAAGCATCAAAAATACATTTTGGTCCAAAAATAGCAAAAACGGCGACTTTATTCAGCATTGTCTTCTCTTCCGGGTCTGTTGTGAGCACGATTGTTGTGATTGTTGACATACGACGCTGCTGACGTGTTTTCTTAGTTATTGGGCGCGCCAGAAAACACGTCAGCAGCGTCGTACGTCAACAAGTGTTGTGAACACACTCACAGCAAATTCTAAAACTCTTACTCTATCTGTAGTTAAATGGCATGGTTTGATATAGTGCTCAGGTAAATTTGATCTAAGTAAATGTTAAACTTTTGAAATTAGGGTGAAAATTATGTATCTGTGTCCTGTTATTTATCTTTTGGTATGCATTTCAGAAAAAAAAAAAATGGTTAGGATTCAGGTGTAGTTGCAAATAGTGATTAATCATTAATCCACTGAAAATTCTGATTAATTTGATTAAAAATTTTAATCATTTGACAGCCCTAATTATATTATATTATATATTAACATTTTTTGGGGGGTTCAGTTTTATAAAAAAAAAAAAAAAATCCTTTTTGACTGTATATTGTGAGTTATTGTTTTGTTCTGCTGAATGAAGATGTTTTGTCTCTCTCTATTTCTTTTGCATTTTCTACCTCTTATCCTCTTTTCTCCTAACTTCATGCTCTCTATTGGGTCACATGTGGAGGTTTAACCCTGCTCGTCCTTCACACGCACTATTGACTGCTTTCACGATTCATTCACACCATTTGCCGAATACTCACAGCTGCCCCCTCCAGCACAGCCACGTCTTCTCTAATATGTTTTGCTTTCCATTAGCCCCCCTCTCCTTTTCTCCTAAAGAAATCCCTAAAATCCCCAATTCCTCACAGACCTCAGCCGGCCACTTCTGTTAAAAAGGCTCACACACGCATCTTGAGCTCGAATGGCCGATTGTTCCCCTCTGCCTCTGAGATTACCTTTCACGCCTGTTCACCCCATCCCTTAGCCAGAGGTCAGAGGTCGGCTGCTTCTTTAGCAGCCCATATTTAATTCATCATCCCAGTCTGTGTATGTGTAATGCTCTCTGGAGACTTAGAGATGTGCTCTTGATTATACAAAGTATGTGTCATACCACGATTCCCGTTTCTGCTGTCACAGCAATTGTATTTTAGCGTGTGCGAATGTATTGATCTTGTGGGGAGTGATTTATAACGGGAAATGGACACTCACTCCATATGTATCTGAATTAATTGTCAAGGCTGTGTCATGTGAGAAACTCTTGATTCATCCAGATTTTTTGGGATTATAGTACAACAAGAGCAATGCCACTGGGTGTTTATGACAGACACATGCAAATGTTAAATTTAGCTGGGAAACAGTGTCTGTGTGTTTATGTCCTTAACCTACAAACCCCCAAAAACTCCCCAAGATGTCTCACTGGAGCATAATCATCACTTTAGCTTTAAAACACACAAATCTCTAGCAAAAGACATCTGAAAGGAGCTTAAGCCTCTGGTGCTCAGATTATTTGATTTGATTTTAGTTCAGTTAAATTAATTTACTATGTTTTTTTATTTAATTATTGGCATTTTACGGTATTTTATGGTACAGAATTATATTTATGCAATAGTTGTAATCAATTAATTACCTATAAACTATTTTTTGAGCATAGACCTGAAAATTAAATTTCCATCTTAAACTGAATCTCGAATGCTTTGAAGCACAGATAAGAGGACGCTTTGCAGATAATTGCTAAAGTAAAAAAAAAAAAAGACTTGTAGACTTACAGAAGTCTAAGCTTGTTATGAAAAATGCACAAAATGTAAACATTTATATAAAACATTTTACTTTAAAACTGTGAAAAAATCAAATTGATAAATCTAAATGAGTTGTGTTCCAAATTTGAGGTTGATATCTCCAAAAAAAAAAAAAAAAAAAAAGCATTCAGTCAGATTTCCACTACATTATATTTGTTTTCCATTTGTTTTCAGTACCAGTGTGACTATTTTTTTTTTTTTCAGGACCATTTACATTTTTTGAATGATGCAAGCTATTCAAATCTGACTTTAATGTTTATGCATTCAGTTGACACTTTTATTCAGTACGACTTAAACATAGCTAAATTCAGCTGAATAGACTTAATTTTTACTCCAGTCTGCAGTGTCACATGATCCTTCAGAAATGATTCTAATATGCTGATTTGGTGCCCAAGAAACATTTCTTATTGTTTACAGAGTTGTGCTGCTTAAAATTTTTGTGAACACTGATACTTTTTTCCCCACAGGATTTTTTGATGGATGGAAAGGTCAAAAGCATTTGTTTGAAATAGTAATCAGTAAGAACAAGTAAAAACTAACAGTTTTACTGTAACTTTCAAGTGAATTTAATGTGCTGTTGGAGCTCTACTGTCTTTCATCCACTGAACAAAAAACAACAACAAAAAAAGAGCAAATGTTTTCAACTATTTTTGGAGCTTGACTGCTTCTATGCTTTCATCAAATTAAAAAATGTTTTCTCTGTGTGCTCTATGCGTGTGGTAGATTAAAAAAAGGACCTCAATTGAAGTCTACTCGGTCTTTATGCTCTTCTGTTCTTTTGAAAGCAATTTAGCCCTCCATCCTTCTCTGTCAAGCAAACAAGGATGGTCACTATCTTTTGCTGTTTTCTCTCAGCTTAATCACAGCCGTCCTTGTGCTTTCAGCTTTTCAGATGCCCTTCATTCTATTCCCTCTTTATTCATCTTTCATTTTACCCTTTTTTCTCATCCAACCCACTCATCATTGTTTTGGGAAGTATTTTGCTTGGCCCACACTGCAAAGAGATGTTTTCTTAATCATTTTTTTTTCACAGAGGCTGCATTTATTTTGAAACATTACAACATATGTGTTTCTGATTATGTGTGCAGTGTCAAATAAGTGTGACTCTAGCATTATGTACCTACCGCTGACCTATTATTTGTGCCAAATTTCCACCTCACTCAACGAATGAGCAGCCTGAGATTCATTCAGCAGATAAGCTTGAAGAACTCATAGTAGATGCAGACGCCATCTGTCTGTTGCAGAATCATGTTTGAGAAGTGAAGTCCAGACGTTTATTGATGTCTAAGAGCAGATATTGTACAGGCGCTTCAAATTTCCTAAGGGACACCCTGCTCTCTCTTTCATAATAAAATCTGTCAGTAGAAAAAGGCAGAAAAGAAAGACAAAAAAAAAAATAAAAAAATACTAGGGGACATAGATAATCTTTCACATGGTCGGATTGTACTTCATCTGTTTTCTTTTTCTCAGCTATCACTTTCAAGAGATGTGGTGTTTAAATTCCAAAGAACAACAACAACAACAAAAAGTTTAAATGTAAATGTAAACATTTTGAAGCATTTAACATGTAAAAAATTTAAAGTAGAGATGTTCCGATACCCCTTTTCTCTTCCCGATACCGATTCCGATACCTGGGCTCAGGGTATCGGCTGATCCTGAGTACTGATCCGATACCTGGGTGTGTATCTGTAAATACAGCTGTATATACTACTAGCCCTGTGTAAATTGCTAGAATTATTTTATGGTGTGCTTCAGACTTATCCCTTAATAAAACATGAACAAATACATGGTGAACTACTGTATTTATTACAGTATTTTTATTATCTGACATGAATTTGACAGTAATATTATTTTCTTAAGCGAAAAAGAACTTCAAATGCAGCCAACAATCTAACACCACAAACTAAAAAAGGTATTTTAGTTTTACAATATAACTGTATAAAAAACTACAACAAATAAGTCTAGGAATATAAAAAATTATATATTAATCAGATAATCTCTTTAAAACAAAACAAGTGAAAAAACAAGCAACCTTCTAGGCATAATTATTATTATTAATAGAGACGTATTACTATTACTACATAGAGACATAGCTAAATCTACTGTAGGCTACAACAGTAGATTAATATATTGTCAGTTTACTGACGTTAAACCAAACATTTATTTTGATGGGTTGCCATGAAGATCTTTGAGTGTCAGTGTTTATGATATGACAATTTTCTCAAATGAAATGGTAAATTCTCATGAAGTGATGGTTTATGCGTTCGTGTCCTCATATAGTCACACACGGCAGAGACTACAAAACTGCGCAACTCTGTGTCACCCACAGAGATGTAGAATTTGCAGGAGTAATATTTAAAATAATACTGCTAATACTGAAATACTGCTAAACAGCGGACATACTGCTAACCACTGATCTATAATGCAGAAGTGGCTTCACTGTCTGTTGACAGTTTCGAACGCGATGAGCGATCCTGTCATATATAGATCAGTGCTGCTAACGCGTTTTAATTTCTTCTTCACTGCTCTAAACAGGGGTTGCTTGTGGCAATACAGCACAACTTCCTGTGTTTGCAATGCATTCTGAGCAGCGAAGAAGAACCATGCAGCGGTTAGGCAGAGCTAGCGGTCATAACTAGGTCTTGAAAATGGTATCGGATCAGTATATGGGTTCATGTACTCGCCGATGCCAGAATTTGTTGTGGTATCGGTGATATTTCCAATACTAGTATCGGAATCGGAACAAATCAGATTATGCTTTTTTAAAGATCGTTATTTTGTGTATTTGGTGTAACAGAATATGTTGACGTGTTCATGTTCAAAAAACATATTATTTTTCAAATACTGTACATTATTATATGTACTTTATGTAGCCCCTCTCTCAAACGCATTGTTTTCTACAAAGTCCCTCCTTCCTACAAGTGCAGTCTGCTCTGATTGGCCAACTGACCCACTGCATTGTGATTGGCCGAACATGAAACGGTGATACATAAAATGCCTTGTTGTTCTGTTTTAAATAATCTTAAGATTCCTAAATACATCTACTTTCAGAAGGCCAAATAAAGTGCTTTTGCTTTCGCCTAGATACACACAGCATCTCCCTGACATGACTGCTTCAACACTAACTGCTGTTACTGAACCATGCCTTTCTTTGTGTGAACATTTAGTCAGCATTAATCAAATATTTCCACATAGTGATGTAGACATGTGGGGGTGTGTTTGAATGAGCTGTTTTAGGAGGGCGTGACAGAGTCTTAACTTTGATAAAGAATATCTCTTTGGATTTTAGACTTTAGTCTTTGCAGCTTTGCAGATCTTCTTCATGCACCAAGAGCTTGTAACACTCCAAAGAGAAAGGAAAACTTGAAATCGTATCATATGACCCCTTTAAAAAGTCACCAAAAATACCCAGCATTGTTACTGTAAGTTTTGCACCAACAAGCGGCACTCAAATTGTTTTTAAAATCTAGTGTTTTAATGTTTTAATTGTGCACTGCTGGTTTATTTTAGGATGAACTCAAGGTTAAGTGTGGTTTTGCACCAAATTATCAAGAGGAAATGCGAGAAAGAGAAGGTGGCACTCATGTACAATATCACTGGTCTCTGAACAGCGATGGCCCGCACCAGCGCTACACAAAGTGCAGTCCTCACACACTTCAGCATGCAGTACGCGTGTGTGTTTTAAAGTGATCTTTCAGTGTTAAGTGCTTCGGGTCAGTTAAGAACACAAATGTGCAAGAGTATGCATTTGTAAAGTCTGTTGCCGATGGACTTGTAACCAGTTCTGAGGTAACACTTAGTGGCAAGTGGCACCAAGCAAAAGCTTTCTCTCTCTGTGTGAGAAAAGATGTTCTCGTTGCATTTTCTGAGTTTAGATCACTTAAGTGGATGGACACAAGAATATCTGCCCTTCTTTCTTGTATATTTAATGTCTTGTTCTCCTTTAGTATACACAATATTCAGCCGAGGAAATTTTGAGGAGGTAATTGAATGTCCTGTCCTAAAATACAAGACACTTTTTTTCATATACTGAGTGTCCCACTGTGTCTAGTCACACAGAGCTAAACTTCTGACTAATGGCATAAACTCTGGTCCACTTGACAGTTTCTAAAAGAGACATCATGTAATGTCAACTTTGTATATGACATTTTGGACCCATAATTTCACATGTGTTTTTGTGGTTGATATTAATCTTGTGTTTTGCGTTTTGATGTCAGACTCTTAAATTGAGTCAAGATTATTTTTTTTCTTCATTCCTTTATTCTTGTTATAATAATTGTAAATTCTAGAGGTCCAATTTCTGTGAAAGATTCTTCTTCGTATATGACTTAAGCTAATAAAATCTACTATTTCTACACAAAAGAACCATTTTTGATTGCCTCCGTAACAGCATGGAGGGTCTCCTCTATCCCTAACAACATTGACCCAGTCCAGTTCACCTGTCTCCCATCCTCCTTCACGTCACTCTCACCTACACTGAAAGCTATAAAGGGAATTATTTGATGCTACTGTTTATAGATTAAAGCTCAACATTCAACACTGTAGTCCCCCACAATCTGGTTTCCAAGCTCAGAAACCTCGGACTGAATGCCCCACTCTGTGACTGGGTTCTTGATTTTCTATTATGCAGACCTCAGGTAGTGAGGGTGGGTCAGACCACCTCCAACATCATCACACTGAGTACAGGAGCCCCACAAGGATTTGTTTCCAGCCCACTGCTTTACTCCAACAGTGTGTAATGCACTTCATCTCCAACGACAATGAGGCTGCCTACCTTGATGAGGTAGAAAGCCTGACATCATGGTGCCAAACAAATTGTCTCTTTCTGAATGTCAGCCAAACCAAGGAGCCTGGTTGTGGACTTCAGGAGGAGGCAGCAGCAGATCTACACACCACTCATCATTAACGGGACCCCAGTGGAGAGAGTGAGCAGCTTCAAATACCTTGGTGTACACATTTCTGAGGACTTGACCTGGACTAATCACATTCAAGCTCAAGTAAAAAAAAAAAAAAAAAAAAACAGACAATGACTATACCATCTGAGACTCCTGAGAAAATTCAAAGTTCCCCTGGAATCCTGAAAACTTTAGAAATTATAGAAATTATATTGGCCCAGTGCATTTCATTGTGGTATGGAAAAAGTGCGCTCAGCTCATCTCCAGAACATCTCTCCCCTCTCTGCAAGACTTCCACACCAGAAGATGTAAATCTAAGGCTGTTAAGATCCTCAAAGACTCCACC
Organism: Carassius auratus; assembly: GCF_003368295.1. Lineage (NCBI taxonomy): Eukaryota > Metazoa > Chordata > Actinopteri > Cypriniformes > Cyprinidae > Carassius > Carassius auratus. The sequence continues at coordinate 5,433 of NW_020526593.1, read as the reverse complement.
CACCCTGGAAACCCACTGTTTAATCTGCTACAGTCAGACAGATGCTTCCGCAGTCTGATGGCAAAAAAAAAAAAAACGGAGAGGCTCAGGAATCTCTTCATGCTATCAGACTATTAAACACACTGCACTTTAGAGACTGTCAGTGTAGGGTTACCCAATAACTCTACACACTGCACTTTTTTGAGATGAGCTATCTATGCAACTCATCCTCAATGCACATTGTTTACATCCCTGCACGTAATCTGTGTAGCATCTCTACATACCATCTGTGCAGTAGTTTAATATATTGTGTATATTTCATTATTAGGGCCCGAGCACCGATGGTGTGAGGACCCTCTTGGAATTGCTCCGTTTATTATTATTATTATTATTATTATTAGGGCTCAAGCCTGGAGGGCGAGAGCCCTATTGTTTTCCTTAGGATTATTTTTTATTATTATTATTATTATTATTATTATTATTATTTTTTTCTAACGTTACGGGGGCTTTTGGGGCCCTTAACATGCTTAAAAAGTCTTGAAAATTGGCACACACATTGGACCCTGCGGCCATTAGGGCCGGGCAGAGACTGATACACGGGCGTGGCACAGGGGCTCTACAGCGCCCCCTGGAATATGGAGGGCCATATATCATACATACTTGTACGTAGACATACGAAACTCGGTACACATATAGAACTCATCAATACAAACAACTTTCGTATTGCATATCATAGGCTCCGCCCAACAGGAAGTTGGCTATTTAGGGTTTATTATTCATATTTGTCGTCAAAGTTGTGGGGGCTTTTGGAGTCCTTAACATACTCAAAAACTCTTGAAAATTTGCACACACCTTTGGATCTTTGGCCTTTAGGAGCCTGCAGAGGTTGGGACCCGGGCGTGGCACAGGGGCTCTACGGCGCCCCCTGGAACACAGTCATTAATATTGATGTATAGCTCACACATACTTACACTTATTAATATGAAACTCAGTACACATATAGATCTCATCGTGCCGAACAACTTGCGTATTGCATGTCATAGGCTCCGCCCAACAGGAAGTCAGCTATTTAGAGTTATGTAAAAATCGCATGCTCTGGAATTTGATATACTTGTCATAGGTTTTTTACTCGATTGCCACCAAACTCGGTCAACATGATCTCAAGACATTGGGGATGAAAAATTGCCAGGGGATTTTTGATATCTCGAACGGTTTGCTCGTAGCGAGGCGTTTAATTTATGGCGAGAATTGAGAAACAGGAAGTGTCTAATACCATCCACATACATTTCCTAATTTTAATCAAACTTCATCAGATTATTCATTGTATGATGTCGATCGCATATATGTGACTATTAGGAGTCAAAGTTATAGCGCCACCAACTGGCAGCAGGAAGTGTGTCATTTTCAAAATGCTTTGAATTCAGCATCTTATTTTTACTCGATTTGCTTCAAACTTCATCAGAATAATGTTAAAACACAGCCGATATAAATCTGCTGGGGGGATATTGATATCTAAAAATATTGTTGCCGTGGCAACATGTCAAACTGGAATACTTCTCAGGTGATTTTGAGGCATATAACATGCTTAGAATTTCATCAAACTCAGAACACATATCAGTATTAGTGACAGCTAGACACTGGCAAAAGTTCATAAGAGGGCGTGGAAGAGGCACTCTATAGCGCCACCTTTTGTCAAAAGTGAGGGGGTTAGTTTTAGCTACAGACACCAAACTCAGTACAAAAATTGTTCTTATCAAGACGGACAACTTTCTAATTCACAGTCATCAGCTACGACCAACAGGAAGTCGGCTATTTTGATTTGAATGTGGATTGTTTTTTACATTTAGCTGTGAATTAATGCATACTGCTCAGAGGAGAGTAACACTATACACACCAAACCTGATGTACATGTTGAAAAAACATTGAGGAACTTAAATTGTGAATGGGTTTTGGATAGCTTGGATGGTTTTGTCATGGTGATTTTTTTAAATGACAATAAAGATGGAATTATTCATTTTCCTGCATTTTTAAATTCCAAACACTTCAAAACCTTTTTTCATACAGAAAAAAAGTTATTCTGAGTAAATATGCATAGTTTCATGACTTTACAACACTGTATGGATAACAGAAAATTTAAAAACTGTCAGACATCTCATATCACTCTGTCCATCTGTTTGAGTGTGTGTGCTTAGACTTCCATTGTCTGAGAGAAAATGCGCCCCTACAGGTGCAGTTACCGGCAAAAAAAAAGGGAGGAGACTGTCTTTTGGTTTCACTTTTAAATCGGTTAAAATACAAATAAATACTTGGATTTAATTCACACTGACAAGCTAAACCAACATATATGATTATTATCAGGTCAGGGCTCATTAATAATTTATGTGTGGTCAGTGATACGTGAGAAACACGAGAGATGAATCACCGCTCTGAGCAGGAGCGTGTGGAATGACGAGCTCAGAAAAAAACGAGTTTATTCTTGTTTTATAGCTATTAAAAATAAAGTATTGCAGCGATATCACACAATTCACCAATTAGAGCACACCAAGAGCTAAATTAAGATGTTTTTGAACTGTTTGTGTGAAAATGAAATATTCGCGGCTGCCTATCTGAAATCACTGCCTCCGATCAGCGCGCACAGTGTCACAAGTTCAAAACTGACGAATTTATTCTTGTTTAAGAGCTTTTTAAAATAAATTATTGCCATAAATGCACACAATACACCCATTATAACACAACAAGAGCTAAATACAGGTGTCTGTGACCCGTTTATGTGCGCAAGACTATATGAAAGCGCGACTGGCAGAATAACATATCTCTTGAGCTGCAGGTTTCTGCCTTTCGTCGTAAGAACGAACACATCACGGACAAGATTATTTCAAAATACATAATAGCTTGGCTAATATAAACGAAAACAGCCACGTGAACATAAACTGTTGAGAAATAAATCTGAAGTGGATCTACTGGATTTTAATATTAAGTGACCGCATATACCAGCTGCTTCTGTCTTCAATTTTAATCTATATAAACAATTAAACTCATTCATCTTGGCTGCTTTTTTAATGTGTGTACGTATTTATTTATTAATTTGCTCTAACAAGACTTAATCTATATTTAATTAAATCAATTACATTTTATTTTACATTTGATTTTTCCATTTCTGCATCTAAACGCCTAAAAACCTAAAACATGCTCTATTATACTATTGTTAGCAATTTCTTTATCGTCCAATTCATCTGGTGTACACACTTTTATTTTCATAATAAACTTGTTTGTTAGATTATACACAGTTATAGTGGTCTATAATAAATATTGACAGGTTTTATTCAAGCTGTTTAGAATGATTGCCGTAGGCTAATTTTTTAAAATGTAAATCCAAAAAGAAAAAAAAAATTAAATAAATAAAAAACATTGGAAAAGAATAACTTGTACTTTTTTATACATTTGTATAGTTTCATAGTTTATGCATTATAGTTATAAAAACAAACAAATTTAGCCACTCACATAGAAATCTTGGGCCTTATCCTTTTCTGACAGTTTTAGGGATTTTTAAAAATCCTAAAAAACCTTATTTGTGCTGCAAATAATAATTTCAAACTAATTTGATACTGACCTCTGACATCCTGTGACATGATATTTATTTGAAATACATAATCTCATGGATGTAACAGTAAATCAGTTCAGCTCACAGATCAAGACTAAGCTGTAATGCAAGCAGAACTTTCACAAATGCTTGTAGGTCAATAAATCATTACAAAACACTTACAAATCATTTAAGGGATTTGATAACACTGTAAAATAATGTCTAATTTGTTAACATTAGTAAATGCATTGATAACACTTTATAATAACTGCACTCATTAGTAAATAGTCAGTAGACAGTCATGCTTCATAAAGCCTTGTCCCAATATTAATAGTCAGTAGTAAGCAGTTTATAAATACAGCTATAAATAGCTTGTTCTTGGTTTATAAGCACATTTATTAAAAGGAGAGTTATCTTCCTATGAAAAATAAAAAAAATAAAAATAAACAAACAACAACACTGATTGATACAGAACTCAGAAATGTTATTGTGGATTTATGATAAACTCAGCATGTAAATGAATTCATTCTCCTCCAAGAAGACACAAGTAGTTCACACCAAACTGTTTTAACATGAAGCCAATATACTGAAGATGTTAAATTTCGAATGGGTTTAGGATACCTTAAATGGTGTAGCCATAGCGATTTATTAAAGTAACATAAAAAAAATACAATAGTTATTTTACTATATCTTTAAAATTTTAATTCCAACACTTCATAATTTTTTATATACGTAGAAGTCATCATTTGAAGGAAGCACAGTAAGTTTCATAGCTTTATCATTTTCAAGAGCCAGCATAAAATTAAAACTATCATAACATATAAATCAAGCTTGCAATTCTTAGTACCAAAAATGGCCACCAGATGGAGCTATAGGATTACTTTTAAATAATTATTGTAAAAACAAGTATGATTTAAATCATTTATAGATATCTTTCAAAGAAAAATAATATGAATTTTATGTATTTTACTCATAAAATGACCCTCACTTAATTAGAATAACAAGCTGAAGTATTGTGAACTGTATATTAAGAATAATTCTTTATAGGCTTTATGGACAGATACGTTTTGAGTGACTTGAAGGTTCAGCACCACATCCTCTTTTACCACTGTTTAAAGAATGTATCTTACAGTACAGGTGCGGATGAATTTTGAATGGCTTGAATGGTTTTGTCGTGGTGATTTTTTGAAATAACAGTAAAAAAGTAACCAGTAAATGTCTTTTATTTTTTAAGTGCAGCTTCTAAACACTTCAAAAAAATGTACACATAGAAGACAGGTCATTCTGAGGAAATATGCATGGTTTCATGACTATACAACACTATATGGATGATAGAAAATTAAAAAACTATCATACATCTGATGTCACTCTGTCCCTCTGTCACCGTGGGGTAATGTGTGTGTGTGTGTGTGTGTGTGTGTGTGTGTGTGTGTTAAGTTAATTAGGTGTGAAACTATCAGGGAGCATTTAGTCTCCAGCGCCAACATTTTACAGAACTGCCACTTTCCTGGAGTCTCAGAATTACAATGTGTCAGGTTCTGAGAAATCAAAGATTCCAAAAAATTATTTAATTAGAATACATGAAGTATTGTGAAATACTATATATTAAGACTTTATATATAGGCTTAATGAACAGATTAGACTGACTCGTGAAGGACCAGCACCACCTCCTCTTGTTCGATGGTTTGAGGAATATATCTTCCAGAATCCGGGATTAAGATTTAGGAGCTCATTTTTATTCCACTCCTTTCCTGAAAGTCTGTCTTGCAGAATTGACTAAAAATTAATTTTCACATTAATTCCTAATTATTTTGCAATTATTTTTGTCAGTTCTTCTGACCTGTTTTTTTTTCTTCTTCTTTTCTGACCTCATG